>NC_134983.1:13333333-13636363 GCF_050947335.1 Megachile rotundata
TTATAGCAAACGTTTGGAGTTGTCAAGGATACTGAAATTTCGTTCCAACGATAATGAGAACACGAGATACCTTCGAACCAGAACTCAGTCGATACGTCAATCTTAGTACCATTTCACAAACTCGTGTTTTTCCATCGGACATAGCAGCGAAAGGGTTGATTAATCACATGGCCTCTTTTCCATAGAATTTATAGGGTCACCGGGAAATACAGGCAGCCACGATCGAAGATACACGCGTAGAAATCGGTGATTTACGAGCTGTGCTTAGGAATCCGGGACTCGTTTATTATCACGAATAGCAGAATCCTTGAGAAATCGTCGGCTGCATCGCGATGTTTATCCGCTCAGCTGAATCAACGACCGATGGAAAGTGATTTTGAGGAGTCTCGGTCGCGTGAGCTCGTGTCAATGCGAAAACGGCTTTAGAAAACGAGTCAATGAGTCATGCGATCGCATCATTTGCGTATTTATGAGCAGTTACGTCCGTAGTATACGCACCGTTTCCCGGCTGCTCGATCGTGGACGCTCGTTCTGCTAAATTATTGCCTTCAACGCGCGCGAATCAGCCTCGGCGCTTGACCCCGCGTGTATCGCGGGAAATTATGCAATTCTATTATAATTGCAACTGAACTCGAGATGTAATCGTTAATCATAATTTACATGCAATTATGAGCTGTTTAAACGGAGAATTTTAATGCTTCGCATCCTGCAACCGGTATCGATCGTGTAGGTCTCCTATACAATAAAAATGATGTATTCTTCAGGAATTTTTTTTAAAAGGTTTTTTAATTATTTATTCTTCTATTGTTATTGTATCATACAACGCAGTCTTTGTCAAATATTATTCAACTGATGCCTTGTTGAAGTATTTCAAGTTTACTTACAGCCAGGTTCAAGCTTTTCATATGAAGAAAAATTGTGTATCATGTGTGTATAATTTTGTACAAGCTGTAAATGTCTTTTATATTAAGTAGAGACAAGAAAATATTTAGCTAGATCAATTGTGTAAAATAACTGCAATAAGTAAAACTTACAAGTAAAACTACTGTACAGCCTCCATGGTGACATTGATCCATCAAGGATGAAGAATTAATTTACTAGTCATAATAACATTATTTTCAATTAGGGATGACGTTGCAATTCATAATTGAATGATTCATTGAATTCTGAATTGAATTGCAAACTGTGAAATTTAATTGAAAATTAAGTTACTCTATTTAAACTGTCTTTTAATTAGAAGACAGTTCACAATTGTGAAAAATTATTGATATACACAGTAAGGTTTCCTTAAAATTAGACTTTCAGTTGATTTTTATTTGACGATTACCAAACAGAGTTTTATTAAAAAATAACAGACTGGTGTTATTGTATGGATTTATGATTTCGTTAAAGATCTCTTATAAAGTTATAACCTGCTAAAGCTCGATTATAAAAAAATCGGTTTTTTAAGATCTAATGCTATCGGCAGATTATTAGATGTACCTTTTTACACCTTTCCATTGATATCCGATCATTTTGCAATGATGCAGACGTTATTAATCTTATTGCAACACTTCAGCATCGAGTATGTAGATTCATTTATCTTAAAACCTTTGACAGCTTTCTTCAGAAACGGTTCTTCGGTTACAAGATATTTCTTAACATTTGATCAGAAAGGATGGAATATCAAATAGAAACTTTTAGAAACCTTCTGTTCACCATACGGGAAATGTAACTTTTTATACATTCTAAAATCTCTCGATTTTCTAATATCTAAACTAAAAGTGTAACTAATAATGATATTTAAGAAATCATCTAATTAAATGAAAAAATTGGAAACATTTTGCTTATCTCTTTTATACATTTTATACATTTTATTGCATGTATCAATTTTAACTGGACATTTGTTATTTAATTCTTTATCTATTTGTCTCTTTATTTCTCCATATGTTATTTAACTCTTTATCTATTTGTCTATTTGTTTTTCCATTTGTCATTTAATTCTTTGTATAGATATTCTATTTGTTTTCTGGTTCGTATACCTTTGCATCAAATTAGATCATCAAGATCTTTTTCCGAACCTGTTATAAAATGTACGGCTGCGCAGTTAAACAAACGTGTGCCCGAAGAAAATTCTATTACGCTTCGAAATCGATCAATCTTCCAAGAAGTGACAGGCGAGAAAAAACAATGGAGACGAACCGTGAACTGTATTTTGAGCCGTATTTCAGCTCGGTAAGTAATTAACGCGAAAGACAGAGGAAGCTTCTTTTTTCGAGTATCCAAATATGGAGCCGAGACCGCTACGGGAGTTTCGTGACTTTGTCCGTCTGTGGTGCAAAAACTGTGCCGTTAATGGTACCCCAAGAAGAACGTGCCTAGTTTTACAGCCCATAAACGAGCGTCGTGGCCAGGAATTAGAACGTATTGTGTTTCCAGATGTTATCGAAAGTAGAACGGTAAAATGTTGTTCGATACGATCTGCAGTAAGGATCGAACTCGAATATAAAATACATCGACAGGGAAAACGAACGGACCTCTGTTGAGCGCGCTCTCTAAACGGATTTTATATCCGGCCATGTTTCACGAATTATCGAAATTGTAACTCTTCGCGGAGAGAAAACCGATAACATTCTATTTTTCGTCCGGGAAAGAATCGAAAGTTCTCCTTTATGCCTCTAATATTAGGTTGTTGCATATCCGATACGTAGAAAGTCTGATACGATTCGATGACATTTAAGTACGTATCACAAAATGGTACTTATGGTATCGATTGAAAGCTTAACATTTCACGAAAATAACTACTTGTGCGCGACGTTCATCGGTATTCTTTATTCTTCCTTGCATGACTCTATTTTGCAAGACAAATATTTTGCGATGGTGAAAGACAGTTGTATAGTAATGCAAATTTGCGCTGTTGTAGGACTGTGAAAGAAAAAATTGAGGATTTCTTGAAATGACGATTAATACTTAGTTCTTGATCGAAATTTATTCCAATTAAGAATAAAAATTTATTCGAGTTTGAATTAAAAATTAAACTTCAATTTTCACACAGTGAGGAAATCATTCAATTCATATCTATAGTGATTTATATTTTTATTGAAGATATATTAATTATCTAGTATTACTGAATCACTTAATTCTTACTGTCTTAATCGTTTCATGTTATTGCAAATTTTTAAGTCCCATAATTTTGGTATAGTGTACTAGAGAGGAGACATTAGTTGCCATGAATCTTTTTATGCGCTTTGTGACAAGTTATGAGTATTATTTATTGCACTGTCACGCACTGTTCAAATTGCTACTTGGTGCATTACACTGCATTCAAATCGATGCTTGTATTGCTACGTATTGGTATCATGATGCATCGTATTGCAACGTGTTAGCATTGCTATGTGTCGCATCACCACACGTTGCATTGTAGCGTATTTGTATTTCTACTCGTAGAAATTTTCGCGCATTGCAATTTCTCTTGCGTTGTACTCAAGCGCGTAGAAATTAGTACGTGTTGTATTGCAGCGCGTTGAAATTTCTACGTATTGTATTCCAGCGCGTAGAAATTAGTACGTGTTGTATTGCAACGCGTTGAAATGTCTACGTGTTGTATTCCAGCGCGTAGAAATTAGTACGTGTTGTATTGCAGCGCGTAGAAATTAGTACGTGTTGTATTTCAGCGCGTTGAAATTTCTACGTGTTGTATTTCAGCGCGTAGAAATTAGTACGTGTTGTATTGCAGCGCGTGAAAATTTGTACGTGTTGTGTATCGACGCGTAGAAATTAGTACGTGTTGTATTGCAGCGCGTTGAAATTTCTACGTGTTGTATTTCAGCGCGTAGAAATTAGTACGTGTTGTATTACAGCGCGTTGAAATTTCTACGTGTTGTATTTCAGCGCGTAGAAATTAGTACGTGTTGTATTGTAGCGCGTTAAAATTTCTACGTGTTGTACATCGACGCGTTGAAATTACTACATGTTGTATTACAGCGCGTTGAATTTTCAGCGCTTTACAACCCAATGCGTTAAAATTTCCACGTGTTGCACTTTCTACACCGTGTTTCGCAGCGCCTTAACATTGCTTCGCTTTATATCACCCATGCATTACCAACACTACATACGTGACCACACGTAAAATCGCCACATGTTGCATCTCCATAACTAATATCACCCATATCACCATACATTATACCGTATGAATATTCCCCACAATAAAAATTACAATAGATTAAAACATCATAATAGAAATGAAAAAGCCAAAATAAGAACAGAGAAAATAAAGTTACTGTAAAATCTATATACGATCATTAGTTCACGATAAGTAGATATTCGAACGAAGTTTCTAGCCCAGTTTATCTGCTACCGCATCCATAAACCCAGTATGAGGTCGCGAGAATCGAAATAAAGAACTGAAATCTGGTCGACAAGCATCGTCGATTTACGTGACAAAGGATGTCTTAAATTTCGTAAAGATACCGGTAGTTTCTTGGTGAATTAACTCGCCGCTAATCGCAATACATAAATTGCAGTGAATCGCAGCTTATACCGACGTTTAGATATCGTTTCGAGAGCCACGATTTACTATGACAGAACCCCGTGGCGAGATAAAGAGGCTCGTCGGTCTTCATAGTATATATATATTAGAAATAAATGATCCTTAGCTACCTACTGACGCTTTATGACCGATTCACATGAAATTCTGCTGTTCAGAGATCAATAGAATCGTTACACTTCTTGAAACGATCATTCAATGAACATCAATCATCGTTAATACCTTTTCGTGCGTCAGGTAATGCATTGTGGATAGATCGTTCTCTAACAATCGATTCTGAGACATTGTTTCGCTTAATCGTAAATGTTTCAAAACGTTTCTATTTTATAGAATAATTATTTTAATCAATCATTAATATCATTCACATTGAGATTTATATTGTATAAAGATTTGAAAGTAGAAATAAATTATTTTATTATGCTTATGTCAAATATGGAGTACACAGACAAGTTAGGTACAGGGATATATTTCTTCAACTTTAATTAGGCTCTTTACCTTTCTATCAGACTTTTGCATAATTACTTATCTAACAATAAGTGTTACTAATATATGTTAATTACTTAGCTGTAGATATGCAAAGTAGACTTTTCTATCAACCTCTTGCATAATGACTAATTTGACAAATAGTATTACAAATATATGTTACTTTACTTGTAGATATGGACTAGGTTTTATTTTCACATGGCAATCTCAGAAAAAGAAATACATAAACCCTTACATCCATAAGTTCTATTTTCCTTGATTCTAAAACATTTCCTAACGAAGATGATTAGTTTTAAAAGTGCTCCTTAAATCCACATAAGTCCCATATAAATCTTTATCCATATAAGTCCTCATATGGAACATAGGTTCTATCCATCCATCCACATAATTCTATCTTCCTCGACCCTAAAACACTTCCTACTAAATTTTTAAAAGTGCTCGAAAGTTTGCACCTGCAAAGTTTCAACCACATAAACTGAACACTGATCGATATGTTTGAAATAGAGGTCGACGTCATAAAGCAAAAAGAACTGTCGCAACAAAGTATAAGAACCGCCAACTAATAAATCGTGCAAGACGAACGTCGAGCATCGTTATGTATATTTCCTGAAACAATTTATTCGATCAAGTTCTAGTATGCCAGTCGTGAAAAGGCTGCAGGGCAAAACACAGCCACGCCTACGATTATATCGGCCTACCGTTTCGGATTCGTCTCGATTTCCTGCGAACCCTTACCTGGCTAGGTTCACTGCCAGTCACGATTCGTCCACCGTGCACAGACGTCGACGATCGATAAACTTAGAAAGCGAACACAAGTTCTCTGCTAAATCGTCGAAGTCACGGTCCGTAATCGGCAGGGTACTAGAACTGCAGTCGAGCAAATGGGTGAAACTTAATCAAAATCGTTACGGCCTATTTTGAGAGAATTACCTGCTCCCTTGACTGTTCCTTTGGACACGTTTTTCACGGAAATGGAAAGCGCTCGAGAGTAGAAATTAGTTCAACGGTCGGTCTGCTTGAGACACGTTTGTGAAACTAAAATTCACAGTTTTTTGTTATCGTTGCATTATTACACTTTTTTAGATTTGTAGCAAGTTTTAGTTACATAGTCTCAAAAATACATAGGCTTGTGTTCAAGGTTTTAATGGCGTGACGGTTTAATAAAAGAGTTTATAAGCCGAATGATATCAAATTGAGTTTTGGAACTTCGAGTAGTGCAAAGGTATCAAGATCTCATGTGATCCTATTTAATCACATATGATTCCACCCACGCGTTATATTGTCACGCGTAGTATTACCCACGCGTTATATTGCCACGCGTAGTATCACCCACGCGTTAATATACCACGCGTGGTATTTCCCACACGTTATATATTTTCCATGCATTATATTACCACGCATAGTATTTTTCACGCGTTATATTACCATGCGTAGTATCACCCACGCGTAGTATTTTCCACGCATTATATTACCATGCGTAGTATCACCCACGCGTAGTATTTTTCCACGCGTTATATTACCACGCGTAGTATTTTCCATGCGTTATATTACCATGCGTAGTATCACCCACGCGTAGTATTTTCCATGCGTTATATTACCACGCATAGTATTTTCCACGCGTTATATTGCCACGCGTAGTATCACCCATGCGTTATATTACCACGCATAGTACTTTCCACGCGTTATATTGCCACGCGTAGTATCGCAATGCGTCATATTACCATGCATCGATATCACCACGCATTGATATCACTATGCGTTGTATAGTCACATATTGTATCGCAACGCGTTGCATTCCCACGCATTCATATCTCTCCGCGTTATTTCGCCTCGCATAATATCGCAGATACTTATGCTGTCACGTTCTGTAGTCACGCGCTGGTATTACCGTACATTATATTAAATATCTATCCATACTGTATCCCTACGTTTTGATGTCGTATATTGTATTACAATGTGACACGCAGTTACCCTAATATACTCTTTATACTGCCAATTTCAAAAATCTATTACCACCCTCCTTCAGCGGCAACATAACAATTTCTATCCTTAAAAACCTAATATGATGAGTATCTTACAGAAGCATAGATTCGAAATTACAAACTTTTTGCAGCAATTTGTCAATTGATAGTAGAAATTACTGAAAACGTAGTATACTGAACTGCATTATGCAGTAGTGCCATATGGTTCTGTTTCCACCGATCCCAGTTATTAGCTGATGGGATATCCTGTCCATTGGCGCCACAAAACCTTGGTCTGCTTCACTCTTTCAATGGATCAATAAATCAATGAGAAACCGGTAATATTGCATGGTTTTGTATCTGTCGGTCGATGCCCTAAGGTGGAAACTATTACTAACGAATGTCATCGATACCGCACGGTGTAAAACATAGCTTAGGAACATTGTGTGTACCCTCTAGGTCATTGACATTTGCAAGTGTTCGATCAGAGGGTGAAAGAATGCTTTTTCTTCTGATTTAGTTTCTGAGAATGCAACTTTGCACTTGTTAAAATTCTCAATCTTTTTATATCGCTTGTAACATGCGTTTTTTCCCCTCTAATTATTCTTTCGTTTTAAGACCGGAGAAGGAAAGGTAAATGAGTTGTAATGAAAACGTTACCTCGGTGCAATTATGTACTGTGTATGTATTGTGTTATTTATATTTGTGTTTGCATCTGATATCGCGGTTAGTTGTGCCTGATGATGTATATATTATCATGTTTAATTGTGTGACTTGCTATTCTTTCCGTGCCTGTTTAAATCTCATTCATATCACTTTAATAAGTGAAGGTGTACACTTCAAAAATTGGAGGCCTTTTTTTAAAATGTGTAAAATGCAGTTGTCACCATTGAGCGTATGATAAGAGAAATAATTGAATATTTGGTTAAAATTCGTTTACTATCAGTTCAATTTGTCCAACCTAACCATTACCATTTCAAAAGATTGATTAAAGGTATTAATGATGTACTGTGATGTTTGTTTCCCATGATCGTTATACCACTTCCGAACGTAATGTACACATGCTACATATCTTTCTTTTGTATCCATGTTTCTGTGCAATTTGCATCAATCCGCAATTACCTGTAAATACGCTTCGGTTGCATAGCTCTCTGTCGTCCTTAACAGGGCTACTTACAAGTTGGTATATTTAGCGAATAAATTTCGAAGGGAATCGAAAACGCGTTTAATTATGGCCGTTTGACGGGGAACCGTTTCCAAACGGCGGAAGTGCTTCTTTAATATTAGCACAGGGGTTAGTAACTTCATTAGCAGTGTCTGTGGTCGTTGTTCTATGTTTATGCACGTTCCTTCTCAGAATTTCTGTATCTTAGAATATTTCAAACAGAACATCCGTTTTGCATTTTTATTGCGAGATTGTTTAACATCCCATTGACTGTTTGGTTATTAACAATGACGGTTTGATTATTGTCGTCACTTGTGACAATATTGACCGAGATAGTGTTATAAGCTTGTTATAACAATTGAACGTGGTCTTTTTAACATCTGGGTGATGTTGGCGTACAGTGCTTTTGTAAATACTTTATAAGGTTATGCAATGTTAGCCTTTTTGTATATATAGTGTTTTTATAAATATTTCACTCTGAATTTTAAGAAAAAGTTTCTTTAATTTTGCAGTTGATTTTATTTTTCATTTAACAGGTGAAATACTTGTTGATATTCTTATAAGTTCTGTGACCAAAAGTGATATGAAATTTCATCTCAATTACAATTATTACCTTTTTGGTTCATATATTTTCATGTACAGATTGATCACAAAATTCATCATAATTTGTGAAACATTTCAGAATTGCAATTGTTTCAGAGAACCTTTTATAAATATTTAACACCTTATTGTAGTTGACAAGTCTGGCTTGTTTGTGACGTACTCAAATGTAACAAACTTTACTCAAATTTTTCATATTTTTTAACTCGAAGTTTAGATCGAACTATGATTTATGTAGCCAAGTATCGCTGACTATAAAATACTCCTAATATTTTAACTTCATTTTTGTTTCACTGTTATAGCTACGAATAGTTAGTTTTCACTGATGCAACAAATAAATTGCACCACAAAGAGTTAATGTTCAATCATGTAAGAGATCAAAAATTTTTGTTCAAAACACTAGTAGATCATGAAAATACCTGAATCCAAATCAATTTGTCAGAACACGCATGTAACTTGTCTAACATTTCTCCATACATAACTAACAATAAAATTACTTTCAGGGAAATGTATCCGTCGAAGATTAACATAAATAATTTTCTCTCGGATGCGATAAACGCGTAGCCAGAATGAATAACGAGCAGCGCACGCGAACAGAAATACAGGAAATGATTACGAATAAATGGTCAAAGTAGTGCTTTGGGATCGTTGATTCGAATGATTGTAGTAGCACGCGAAACGTAATTGCGTCCATAATTCTTGCGGCGAGCAGAACGTACCAAGATGCGTGTACATAGATGCGTTGTATTTGTTCAAATTTTCAAGAACATGCTAGTTTCTTGATAACACGCTTCCGAGGTGATCATCCGGCCAGTGTGATTGTCCTCATTTGAATAACTTTGAACGCGATTATAGTTTCGTCGTGTGGATGTGTTGCTCGCCCACGCTGCGTTGAATTTGCGCTGCGAGGCCGGCAACCATTCATGTCTTTTATAACCAAGAATAACGATACGGCCGTTCGTTAAACTCGCGAAGATGAATCAAGCTTTGTTGAACCTTCTTCGCAAGCAGATTTCGCTTTCGAGCTTGTAACATTTTTACTCATTTGAAATCTGGTCTTTCTACAGATCCAAACAAATTTTAAAACACTTTTTCTTAATGAATAATCTAATCGTATTTAGAACATTGATACTTTTTAATTTGTTAACTTTCTTAATCTACAATTTATGGCCACATATGTAGATACCATCTTTTTTCTGTATGTCATTAATATTTTAGAAATTTTATTTATTAGAAATAGTCACATATGTAAACATATGTAGAAGATTTTTTCCGTATATCATTAATATTTTAGAAATTTTATTTATTGGACAAATATAATGTTGGTATACGTTGCTATTGATTTCGAATAAGTAAAATCAAGTTGCATGAAATTTTTTCTTGCCTAATTTACAAAAAATTCCTGAAGAGATTAATTTTATACAATGAACTCGTAGACACTGTACAATTTTTTCTTTTATTATAACTCCCTTGATTTTAGACATTTCCTCATTTTTGATTTAGGTTTAAGATTAAAATTGACAGCTAATAATTTGAAGCTCGTAAATCGAGAATTGACAGTATTTTCCCAGAACAGTAAATGTGTTCATTTCGAACAATGAACTACTTCTTGGTGATTTATGGCACTCCCATTGCACGCATCCTTTCGAACAGAGATTCGAAACGTTTCGTATCTGGTTTTTAGCAGCAGTTTCACCGCGAGCAAATCGATGAAAACGGCCGTTTTCACGGCAAGCAATAATTCCATTGAGATCGAGGACTACCGTAAACAAGTGACCACTCACCATCGAGTCCCTGGATCGCACATTTTGTTTTCGCCATTGGTACACAGAATCCGTGGAACGGCATGAAAGTCAATAACTGTCGGTCGATATCTGGACAGTCGACTACCAGAATAGCGACCTGCCAGTGGTTTCAGCGTAACCGTAATCTCGGAGTGGATTCAACCGTGAATTGTGTACTACTTTGCAACGAGTAGACGAACAAGAAAGACGACTGTGTCCTCGGTCTCGAGCACATGCTACCACGATTCGCGTCGGCGTAACATCTATCGCTTAACTTTCTCATGATCCGCGTGATCCTTGCCGAGTTTGAACAATTTTGCACCTGGCCATTTGCGAAGTGATCGAATGCATGGACTCGAAACACTTTGTTTTTCTATGAACCTGGGATACAGAGTCGGTGACGATATACTTTCGTCAAAATCTTAGTTAGATCAACTTAACCCCTTCCGGTGCCATTTATTTATCAGATGCGTCAGTCAAGACCAATTATGCAACGCTATAACATTAAAACGGATAAAAAAAATTAAAATGTTCTGTGTATTTTATATTAAGGGATCTTTGATAATGCAATTCATAGATGGACCTAAATTTCAAGTTGAAGAGTATTAAAAATTTAAGTAAGATTTGTCATATTTGAACAGTAAGTGCGTCATGAGTGAGACTCGTCAAAGCACGGGAAGAGGTTAAACTCTTCTTACGTTAAATTCATAGTTAAATTTTAATAAAATACTAAACCATCAATCGAGTCTGAAAATTGAAATAGAAAGTGTTACACAGTAAAAGTAATATTTTCTTTTGTTATATTCGTATAATCTTACGTAACGTAATTATATCTTCCAACATAGAATTACACTGATTTCAATCGATTCACAGATATCACCTAACGCAATCTACAGAAATCTATTTACAAACACGAAGGTTAGATAACTATTATTTATATCGATCATTAATCTTTGCAGAAAACATTTTTTCTTTAATATTCGCCGCAGTCAATATTGATCTATTCGATCTCTAGTATCCTTCGTTTATGTTCTACCGTCGATTTTTCACGGTATTCGCGTGTACATGGCCGCGAAAGTTTTTTGATCGTGTATCTCGCATCGACATCGGCTTATCTGTATTTATTGCTGAAAACTCGCGAGCCGTCCAGTTTAATCTTGGTAGTTCGTGACGGTCGGCAATCGTCGACGAAGTAAAAGTAGTCGTCATTCGATTTTCCTTTTTGCGGATTATGCAATCGTTACGAGTCTTATCGTTCCCGTGGAAACCTCGTTACACGGCTATCCGGAGTTTTCAGATCGAACAGGGTCGCCTTGTTTCGCTTTATGTTACTCGAACTATTGCTCATGTTTTATGACCCGTACGAAAACTTCTGATGTACTATTAGCACATGGTGTGTTTGAAATGTTTCGCGTACGTGTTACCTTGTAATTACCTTGTATGTTTTGTTAGTGCCGAGTGGGTGGTTCGATTCGAATTATATAAGTTCGGAGATAAATCCTTTTTGCAACATGGAAGTGAAACTCTGTGAAATTTTGTGATAATGAAAAGTGAAAGAAACTTGAAATTTATAGATAAATGTGAAAGATCTGATATTGCGTTGGTTGTTAATATAGTTGTCGAATATGTTATCTTAATGTGAGTATCAGAAGCAAGTTTGGTTTAAAGAAAATATTGCAACCGAGAAGAGAGACCTCAACACTCGTTGATTTTTAGGATCTTATGCGTTTGGAGATTTCGGAATTTTCAGATTTGATGATTTGTGGATATGGGAATATAGCTATACGGGGGTTCGGAGATTTAGGGAGATGGCAAGTTGGGAATATAGGTATTTGGAGATTTAAAAATTTGGGAGTTTAGGGATTTGGGTAGCACAAGATTTGAGGACGCAGGAATTTGGGAATTTAGAGTATTGGTGCATAAGAATTCAGACATAGCAATTTGGGGACATAGGTGTTTAGCAACTTTAGGATTTGGAAATATGGAGATTTGGGTAGCTAGAAATTTGAGGACACAGGAATTTAGGGATCTAGAGAGTGTGAGCTTGGAATTTAGGAATATAGATATGTAGGGACCTTAGAATGTCGAAATCTAGGAATTCGTGGATCCACGAAGTTGGAGACCTAGGAATTTGGTAATCTAGAAAGACGTGGACATAAAAACTTAGAGACAGAATTCGTAGATCTATCAATCTGGAAATTGGGAAGTTTGTGAACTCAAATATATAGAAATCTAAATAAGGAAATTTGTGAATTTGATTATGTACAAATCTGGGACCCTGTAGCCCGGGAAGTTCATGGATTTAAATATCTACAAATCTAGTAATTTATAAATTTGCGAATTCAAGCCATGTAAACATATCAAAACCAGAAATATGAAAGTTTGAGAACCCACAGATTTTCAAGTTCACATATCCTCATCTACGTTGCAGTTAGCATCCTGTTATTAAAATATAATAGAACCTTTAAGAAGTACTGCATTGCGAACTTGATATTGAAATTGTAAAGTAAGACCTAATTCTTGGACCTGGATTGAAACCTTAATCCTTCATTTGTTAGGCAATTGCTGCAACCAATTAAGTGATTTAGTCTAACTCGTGTCATTTCTCTCGAACTCTATATCTAAAATGGTTACCACACGTTCGTAAAAAGCTCTGACAGAAATATCGAACAATAAATAAGTTGCATACAATGTGTTACGTGATAAAATCGCGATATTGGAAAACAATAAAGGAGCAAGCGAAGAGAGAGAGTGTCTGTTGCTCGAATGTCTCGTAGATACGAACTGGCTCTAAATAGCGTGCTTTGCATAACGCGCAACTCGATATACTATCGTGTATCAGAAATCGAGTCCTCTGAAACGTCGTGTGCATTGAACGAGTACCCTGAACTCTGTTCGTCATCGATCAGGTTTATTATCAGCCACTTTTACCCGAAGAACGACACGATTGATCGTAATTACAGATACCGCGATTCAGGTTTTACGATTCCCATGGCCTACTTGGGAGCAATCAAGTACAGGAACAAGATTATTACTGTACAAGTAAACTCATGAACGAAATTCATTACGGACACGCTAAAGTGTTATTATATTTCATTTCAATTAAAATATTGTACGTGTTTCTTTTGGTTACCTGCGAAAGCTACGTGACGCATCGATGTATCGTAAAATTAATCAAGACTTGTATATTAATTTATTTGTAATCGTGAAATTCAAAACGTTATGTCAGAAATACTTCACGTCATCTTACATAACTTTCTTTTGAATAAATTCGGCTTTGTTTAGAACTTGTTACCTTCAAACGTTTATAATTTATTGAATACGATGCTTGAATTTTTCTTAATGTCTGCTTGTAAGAATATCGCTCGTATCAATTAAAATCGCATAAATCTTACTTTGCGAGAGAAAACGACGACAAAATCGAATCACGATAGCAACAGGAAACAGAAGCAGTCAACCGGTTGATGTCAAGTCGGAACGAGAAACAACGCGGTGCATTGTTCTATGATGTATCGGTACGTGTTGAAACTTTCTACTATAAAAGCATCGCAACAGCCAACCGAGTTAAGAACCGATCGAAACATCGTCAACCAGAAAAAGAAAAAAAAAATTTTTCGATGCGTGGCCCGATAATTTACTAGATTGGAAACTCGGCACCGTTACATTTTCTGCTTGTTCTCGTATCATTGTAGCTTGCTTTTTCTTTCCTAATTTTCAATTTTTTTTATAGTTATATTATTTATCTTGATACAAGGTTAAATTAAACTTACAAATATACTGCACATTTTTTTTCTTATTTTTCTTTAATAATGGTCTTATGTCATATAATGGACTATAAAGTTTGATCGTTAATTTGAAATGATTCTGTGTGCCTATAAGAGTGTAAGCTGATTACAGTTGTAATCATTCAATAAATATAATGACTGAAGATTAAGTTCAGAGTATATAGGCTGTTTTATGACGAGCAGTTAATTGGAGATAAACTATTTAACTTTTTTAATATTTATTTACGATTTATTAACTGTTACAATTTATTAGAATTCATTAAAACTTTTCATTACAATTTATTACAATTTATCACTACAATTTCTTACAATTTATTACAATTCATCATAATTTGTTAAAATTTATTAAAATTCATAACAATTTATTATAACCATTTCTAATGTAATAATTTACTATTTTTAATTAACAAAACAATGACCACGTCCAACGTCAGTCATTCAATACCTCACTTTCCTGAACGTATATACATTTTATTCGTGTATCCTGTGTAACGTTTTGATTTTATGATTAATGAACGCTTCCTGTTGACTCCACAGATATACGTCTAAGATATCGTTGAATCCCGAGTGAAATTTCAGGCATACAAAAGAAAGGCTATCGATATTGCGTTTTTCATCCATGTGATTTGCATAACTTGACGACAGGGTTTACATTCCCGAGATACATTAATTTTATAGGAGTAGCAAGATTATTTAAGATATAGGAATATTAAGTTTTTCTAAATTAAAATCTTCTTTGCCGTTTGCCGCCTGATAAGTGCTTTAGATTATATGCAAAACATAGTACGTCGTTGCAAAACATTTACATGCAAAATTATAATTTCATCCTGAAAATTACTTGAAAAACGCTCGCGAAAAGGTGTTTCGCATATTTAAAGCGGTTGAAAAGAAACGTATTTATTTTCATCGTGCTGCTTTCTATGCGAAGTGTTTCGTGTTTCCATTTACGTTAAAACAAATTAGCGATTCCGGTGGCAATTTATTGTTTCTCTTGTCGTGTAATTGGAGTCTTCGCACGACCTGAAAAGAGCAGAAAATCGACACTTCGCTTAGAGACACGGATGTGGGTTTCTATAGTGGTATCTGACAAGTAAGGAATTCAAGCTCTTCGAGTAAATATTTGCACTTCAGTCCGAAGAAAACGGCACATGTGTTCTCTAAACTTGAAATTTCCTTTTAAGAAATTTCTATAAATTCAACTTTCTGAAAGTCAATCAATAAATTATGGACGTCACATGAATACAAATTTATAATTAAAATATAGTATAATTCTATAGACCTTTAGAAAATTATCTAAAAATTTGTCAAGATACAATAATGTATATATTCAGTTTTTATATACAAGATTATTTAAAAATTTGTCAAAAGATAAAAATGTATGCATTCAATTTTTATATATAAAAAATTGTCTAAAAATTTGTCAAGAGATAAAAATGTACATATTCACTTCTTATATGAAAAATTATTAAAAAATTATCAAGAAATAAAAATGTATATATTCAATTTTTATATACAAGATTATTTAAAAATTTGTCAAAAGATAAAAATGTATGCATTCAATTTGTATATATAAAAAATTATTTAAAAATTTGTCAAGAGATGAAAATGTACATACTCACTTCTTATATGAAAAATTATTAAAAAGTTGTCAAGAAATAAAAATGTATATATTCAATTTTTATATACAAGATTATTTTAAAATTTGTTAAAAGATAAAAATGTACATGTTCACTTGTTATATAAAAAATTATTTAAAAATTTGTCAAGAGATAAAAATGTCTATTCAGGTCCTGTTTCATGCATTTGCATGAACATTCCCGAATTATTAATCGAGTATCAAATGCTGTATTGTGTAATATCATTTTTAATTAATTCGTTTGAACATGATATCTAATATGTGGAGTCTTAATAAGTAATTTGTAAGCGGACCAGTTCTTTTCGAGCGAATTCGAGCCATTGTTCTCGCGTACGAAATACTCGGCAGGAAAAAAGCAAAGTGGTTGAAAGTAACACGGTGCAATAGCAAACCGCGAGTAGTAGTTGCTTGCTACTAAGAGATAAGTAGAACAATTGCACGTAATCGTACGCAATCTATCGGAGAAAGTGGGCTAATGCGAGCTAAGGATAGTGGTAACGTATACCTTTGTTCTTCGCTGATTTCAGCTGATTATGAGTAAAATAGTCGCGTGAACAAAAGAATTTCTGACACAGACATCATCGGTGACTGGCGCCAGGAAGTAAGAGTATTTCAACTAATTTTCTGTTAACATTGTTTTTTAAATATTATTTCAATCTAATGCGCGATCTTAATATAACATGAACCTGTAATTTGTTGGATGTGTGATGAATGAACGCGATTACTTGATAACGTAATAATGTGAGCACTGGTTTCAATGAAATTACGTTGTGTTAAATACTGGTGGTACTTTGTGAAGTAATGTTTTGATTCTGCTGTATTATCGTTAGCGTAATAAAACTGGTGTGCTAATATCAGGCTTTTGAAAGATCGAGGACGTTTCACTTTATACTGTTACAAAAGATTTTTGACAGAAAGGAATGTTGAATAAAGAAATTACATATGATGTTTGTGTGATGTCATTTTAGTCTTCTTTAAATATTGAATGAAAGATTGAATACAACTTAGTGTTAACTAGTAGTCAATTTTTAAATTTTTAAATTATTTCAAATGTTCAAAATTTTTAATTTTCTCTATACGTCAATGATAACATTTCAAATGTACAAACGTTCAAATTTTGAAATCTCCAAATATCTGAATTTAAAAATTGCTATAACAGGTTAATGGTAATCAATCAATCAATAATTTGTAAAATTCCAAATCTTCAAACGTCCACATTTCAAAATTTCCTCCACAGTAATTTCTCCCCCGTTTCCAGTAGTGAATGCTACAGTTTCACAGAATTATCTACATCATCTACAGTAGTCTAAACTTTGTAGCAAGTCATCCAATAAATCGCGCGCTCCTTTTCTGAATATCTGAATATCATTCTGATTACCATCTCCGAATGATAAACGAGTGCATAAACCATGAAATCTTAAGTATCAAATTAATGTCATCTAATGAGCTGGAAAGCGTGAAAGATGTATACATCGAAGCGTACGATTATTAATCGTACGAATATTCGAAAGTATGTACCCCCAAGCCAGGTAGCGCTGTTCGATTTATCGACTTTAAATTTGAGCAGGTACCGTTATCGGAAATGATCTTCGAAAGTTTTGCTCCTTGTTGGGAGGCTGTGAATTAAGTTATGCTTTTACGAGCGAGAGTCGTGTAATTAAAGGGCGCGTTTCGTTGACCGACGAAATTGTCGGCCGTAAAATTAATGAATACGGCAAAATGTAAATTATACTGTTGTGACAGTTTCATCTTCATAATTCGTGAAGATCAAATATAATTAAGCGGATTGAAAATTTCAATTTCAGCGATCGTCAGGTGTACAAATATGTATTACTGTATTAAATATAATATGTAGCATGTTGCCACGTATGAATCTATATGTAGTATGTTGTCACATATGAATCTATAATAACAATCAATTTTTGGACTTGACTAGGTTGATCAAGAAATATTCTCTCATATTGTCATGCGTGGAGATTTAAGCGTGTGATATTCCAATGCGTGGTAATCTAGCGCGTTGCAATTTATTGTATGGGGTGATCTAACGCGTGGTGATCTACCTATGTAGTAATATAACGCGTGGACATTTAAGCGTGTGGTGTTCCCACACGTGGTGATCTAACACGTAGCAATTTAAGCGTGTGGTGTTCCCACACGTGGTGATCTAAGATGACTTACTTGTTAACTATTAAAATGACAAATAATAACGCATTGAATAATACCTTGAATATTACAATTTTAATAATACCTTGAATATTACAATTAATAATACCACGATTTAATTAAATGATTTCAGGTACTCCAACGCGACATAGAGGCACACGGTCGTATCGTCAGCTCCGTTGTAAAATTGGGCGACAAGGTTTATACACAACAGTTAGAACAACAGAAAAAGCAAGAACAAGAGGAACAAGATAAAGAAGAGAAAAAGGAACAACAGGAACAACGAGAACCGCCACAAGCTTTACGAATCGCAAGATCACTGGAACGCCGCTGGCATTTATTATTTCTACGTGCCTTGGAATGGCAATGTCACATTGAGACGCTCGTATCTCGCATAAGCAGCAAGGTGAGTCCCCATTTCTCTTTTTACGATACCGAACAAATATTCAGGTTGTAATAGTAGTAGTCTAACCCATAGGCTATAACCTAGTAATCTAATCACTAGTCTGCAGAGTACATTAACTCAGGATGGTATAACCTATGGCGACTTAACGCATTACGATGTGACATGTGTCGATCTTTGTTGACGATTACACAGGTTGTGCAGTGATTTAATGCGTGACGAAGTAAAAACGGAGCGATGCGTGGTGACCAATGTATGGTCACTTAACGCGTGGTGATCAGTGTATGGTCATTTAACGCGTGGTGATCAATGTATGGTTATTTAACGCGTGGTGATCTAACGCGAGATGCGATACCTACATGGTAATACAACGCGTGGCGATTTAAGCGCGTGGTGCTCCAACGCATGGTGATGTAATTCGTAGCAATCTACTATACGAGGTTATCTAACGTTTGGTGATCCACTTACGTGGTGATATAACGCGTGGAGATTTAAGCGTGTGATGTTCCAACGCGTGGTGATCTAACGCGTTGCAGTTTATTGTATGGGGTGGTCTAACGCGTGGTGATCTACCTATGTAGTAATATAACGCGTGGACATTTAAGCGTGTGGTGTTCTAACGCGTGGTGATCTAAGGCGTAGCAATTTAAGCGTGTGGTGTTCCCACACGTGGTGATCTAACACGTGATAATTTAACGCGCTGCAATTTACTATACGTAGTGCTGTAACGCGTGGTAATGTAACGTGTGGGAATCGAACGCGTGGTAATCGAACGTCTGGTAATCGGACGCATGGTAATCGAACGTGTGGTAATCGGTCGCGTGGTAATCGGACGCGTGGTAATCGAACGCGTGGTAATCTAACATATGGTAATCGCACATATGGTAATCGAACGCGTGGTAATCGAACGTGTGGTAATCGCACATATGGTAATCGAACGCGTGGTAATCGAACGTGTGGTAATCGGTCGCGTGGTAATCTAACACGTGGTAATCGAACGCGTGGTAATCGGACGCGTGGTTATCGAACGTGTGGTAATCGCACGTATGGTAATCGAACGTATGGTAATCGGTCGCGTGGTAATCTAACACATGGTAATCGCACATATGATAATCGGTCGCGTGGTAATCTAACACATGGTAATCGCACATATGTTAATCGAACGCGTGGTAATCGAACGTGTGGTAA
The DNA here is from genome assembly GCF_050947335.1 of Megachile rotundata. Lineage (NCBI taxonomy): Eukaryota > Metazoa > Arthropoda > Insecta > Hymenoptera > Megachilidae > Megachile > Megachile rotundata. The sequence goes on from NC_134983.1 coordinate 13,353,027, forward strand.
TCGAACGTGTGGTAATCGGTCGCGTGGTAATCTAACACATGATAATCGAGCGTGTAATAATCTAACGCGTGGTAATCGAACGTGTAGCAATCTAACGCTTGATAATCCCACACGTGGTAATTTAACGCGTTTTAATTTCCCGCGTTGAAACCTACATACACAATGATTTAACGCGCAGCTAACTAATACGTATTCCAACCATTGTACCAGTCTGTGATACGTTACATCCCAAGCTGGATCCCGGAAGGTTAAAACTGCAAAATCTGTGATAATTTTCTTAGCGCATTTAGTATGTTAAAAGGATGATTAAGTTTCGCGCAGGTTCCGTAATTTTAGTGCAACGAGGAAGTTTGTTGGCCTGCGTGTAGGTGGCTTGTAAGTGAATATGATAATGCCAGAGAAGTCGTTTAATAGTTCCAGCGGTGGGTGTTCGTAGACGAGATGAGATTTGTGTGGCTGAACCGCGTCTTGTTCAACGGGATTAACAAGCAGCAGGAAGTTGAGGTTGATTTTCATCCGTTTCGTTCTTGGAGAATTTTTGCGAGCCGTAGGTGACCCACCGGGCTACTTTTTTCTTCACAGTCGTTGAACGTAATCGTATACAGAATGGCATATGTAGGAATCGGCAAATAACTTAACACAATTTAATCTCTGTCACGATAATGTTATAGGATTTTCTGACAGTAAAAGCGCGATTAGGGATATTAATAGTTTAGATAATTATATAGCACAGAACCGTTATCGCCGTTTTCATCTGATCTCACCTGTTCTGTACTGAATATATGACGGTAGTAAATGTCACATAGAAATGAAGTATGTGCACATACCAGGAATACTTAAAAAAAATACAAACCGATATACCGTGCCAAGTAAAATGTGAATGTAACTGAATCTTTTTATGAGTGAAACTAAGATTACGTATGATCGAGCAATAGTTACATATAATTATTAAAATTTATTACAATTAACAAAAGTGACAACAAGACATAATTAAGTGCCCTCATCTCGTGCAATAATAATTTACATTTTAAACAAGAAATAATTTGTCATCTCACCGTTTAGAAATGTGAATGTTACTGTTCTTAACCGAATGGTTAATCCGGAATGCCAGAGCTCAAGTAAACTGTAACAACCTAAATCGGATATCGGTAAGAGCCGTAACAGGCACGAGAGCGTTGTTCCTGTTTTTACAGCAACATCGTTTCAGCGAAGCGAGCGAGACCGTGCTAAATATATAACTGGGTAAAAAGTGTCAGCTTGGCGAGGGAAATCGTTAATTATCAGGACGAATTACATCCGGCGAATGCTCACGAAGTATCGGCTATTGGTGACTCTACGTGTACCTTTCCTTCCCCTTTCCTTTTTTTTTCTTTATCAAATTGATCCTCGAGGAACGAAACGGCCATTTGTATCACCCCGAGCGTGTTCGCGTTGGTAAAACGATCCTATGTCGTAAAGCTTGATTAACCCTTTCTCTGCGGATTCATGATAAAATATATCGTGGATAAAATGTCCATAGAACTCTTATATTCTCACCACTACTTTTATTATTTCCTATATGTTGCGATAAAGTTTATCGTAGTTTACATTTTGACAAATTTGTCACAAAGTCCATTTACAAAGAAATCAAGATACTTTCAGTTCTTGTAATTCGTTTATGATTCAGTTATGGATAAAAGTTAGTACAAGAGATAAAATAAAAATGCGAACGGATTTGTAATTTTCCTAAAAAAATTCGAAATGCGTCAAAATGATGCGTCCCGTAAACCTAGTGTTAAACACCTTTGACATATTCTAATTCGATTCAATTCAACCCGGATCCTATTAAATAACAGTACGAGAAACGACTCGCAAAGAAGAATTGAGTTCCACAGTTTAGCAAATATACGATTTTCGGAGCGAAAGAGTCAAGCTAAGTAATCAGTTCAGCGCGTGTACGCAAAGGCAACAACTTACGCGGAGTTTCACTCGGTTAAAAGCGTGACGATAGATGCACGGATTCGCGTAAAACTTTCTCGCAGGCGTACACCGCGTTCCGGCGTGCCGTGTCCTGATTTTGGACTTTTCACAGCTTCCTCCGTGTTGTACGACGAGTTTCAAAAACAGCTACCATGAAACTTTCATTGGCTGAAAAAGGAGCTCGAAAAGACTTTCGCCGGGTATCTGATGGAAATCGATGCAACGAGACGATTTGTGTGTTCAGCTTTTCAAAAAACAAAGTTCCATGATCGTATTGGAAAACAGATTTGTTGGAAGATACAGAGAGAAGGGTGTTTGCATGAGATGCAGGTTATAAATTCGGAAAAGGAAGAGAATTTTCACTTTTGTAAAGTGAAACGTGACATCACGTGTCTGTTTTCATCGACGAGCACGCGAAGTGCTTTGATGAATATTTTATTACGGTTTAGTGATAGAACAATTATAATAAGGAGGAACACTTTACTCATGTATATGTGTAGTATCGTTTGATTATCAGTTCACAATAGAAACACAAGTTATTCTCAAAATTTTTAATCAAATGTTATCTTCGTGTTTTCAGAATTTATGAAGTAAGATGAGATTTTTGTTCCCTCTTTTAATTTTCTTAATTTTTAGAATTCATAATATATTATTCCGTCAGTTTCTATTACTATTGATCGATGATTAATTTATGTGTTTGCTACAACTTTTAGACATGTACTCAGATAATTTTAGAAGTCGGTATAATTCATATCGTTACAAGATATCGGTGTCATAGTAAATTGTTTTCTAACATAACACTTCTCACGCTGCTGTACTTGTTCATAATTATCCGCATATATGTTGTTTTCTGATCGAAAGATTTCTACGTAACTTAGTTCGCTATGGGTCACCGTTGATTGCTCGCTGCCGATAATCGCGTAGAAAATTACCTTCTTTATGCGATATTTAACGGTTTGGCTGTGTTGTACATACCAATGAAAGTGGAATATTTAGGTTAAGTTTCACTGTAGAAAATCGTGTGTTCACAACATCTTGTGTAGTTATGGGTCGACGGGTTTCGAGCGTACAATATCGGTAAGCATGCGTAACTTTGCGAGATATTGTTATCAGATTTACAGTAGATCAACGAAGTATTGGTACAACTTACCTTGTGCAGTTACTTCACTTTTAAAATGTATTACATTGTAATGTTTTGTTTATTAAATCTTTCGGAAGTTGTATAAATATGCATGGAAAATTTTTTTCTAATATTACTGTTTTGGTAAATTATCTTAGATATCTTACTTTGCAACCAAGTATGCTCATACACGTTTTATAATATCTCAGACTTCTGTTATCGATGTCAACCCACGAGTTGATCACAAAGGTTGGTATCAATGCATATCACGTATGAACACATGGCAAGTAATATAACTAACATGTATTAACTCCAACACTCTTATTCAACCCTAACTCCAACACTCTTATTCACCCTTACTCCAACCTTACAAAACTTCATATCTAATAATCTCGAAACTAAACTATTCCAATCCACAAAGTGGAAAATATAAAATCTCACTTTGCGAATAAATATTTGATAATTATAGCACTCTCCAATATCCCACAAAATCTTTTTTAATGACCTGTTTGAGTGCGCGAGCGTCGTAATGCCATTAAAAAAATCACTTTAAATAGTTTCCATCGTGAGTGAGTCACCGTTCAAAATATCGAACCGAAATTTTAAATACGATGCCTCTAAAAATACGGACCTTGAAGCTGTCAGCAACTCGATCCAGGCTAGCCCGTCGAAAATATTTGCCTTCTTTTCGAGCGTTTCGTTTTACCAGAGGAACGGGCTGTAATAAAACGTAATCGAAAGTGTACACATTGGTGGACCGTTGCTCGACCTCATCAATCATCATTCCCGGCGTAGAGTGATTTTCGCGCGACGAAACACGAGGATCATAAACGTGTTTCGAAAGAAGGAACTGTACGCTTCCGCGTGTGCTAAACTCGCGTATTAACGGACCATTTTTTTTATGTATGTACGCATTTTATTCTTATCATTCCGTTTATTTTATTTCGGAGAGAATTGTGCGACTGTACAGCTTGATTTATAATACCTTAAGTGAACTGAACATAACTTTACCTTCAACTAATTGAATCAAACCTTAACTGAACTAAACGTAACATTACCTTAAACTAATTGAACCTAACTTTGACTTAACTGAACTAAACGTAACCTTACCTTAAACTAATTGAATCTAACCTTACCTTAACTGAACTAAACGTAACATTACCTTAAACTAATTGAACCTAACTTCAATTTAACTGAACTAAACGTAACATTACCTTAAACTAATTGAACATGATCTTACCTTAAATTGATCTAACTTTACCTTAATCTACTAATTTTGTCTTAATCGAAATGAATGTAACTATACCTTAAACTAAATGATTATCTTAACCTAGTTGAATTAGATCTTATCTTAACTTAATCTAATTGGATCATAAAATCTAACCTAACCTAAAAAACCTTGTCCATTTACTACGTAAATGGACACAGTATTCAGACAGTAAAATTTATCTGATTCAGTAATTGAACCTAACCTGCTAACTTACCTAGTGTAACCTAAAATATAAGTAATGAAACCTAACCTAACTTAACCTGACCCAATCACACAGTTTCCCTGTTCAAATCTATTTTTGTCCAAGGCGTCATATATCAGAATTGTTTAAATTACAGATTAGATCAAGTTTGGAGAGCGATAATTAAAGAGATGTAAATTTTGCCTCCGTCACGCTCGTTATCTTAAACGACATCTTAACGATGCTAGCGATATATTACTGCACCGATACTCGATGAATAAGTAAGATATCGATAGCGTATCGATAATCGATAGCAGCAGTTCTCCTCGCACGACGCATCGTTGTTGGGCGCAAAAAGACGTGTTCATAATTCGCGAAAGCTGTAACTTTGTCTCGTGAAAGTTTCCCAGGCACGTGTTTACGGTCAAACAGACCATATCTCGTAATATGGGGCTCGGTTTCGTTTTCGTTGCTCGTTTTGCATACGCTTTGATTGCTTATCGCGTGACTGGTCTCGCGATGTTCCCGAGGAACGAGGCTACGTGTCTCGATAACTCGATGCTGCCGGCGATTCCGATGAACGCGTTGCCGTGTTCGCGAATGATTTGCACGGACGTTGATTCACGGTGATTCGTTGAACATTCAGTAAATTCGCCGCGTGTACTTTTATCGCGTGCTTAAAAACCGACGTTAACGTCGTCCCCGCGATTTGCTCGGAGAGATGAAAGCGTGCGAACGCTCGACAGACACCGTGCAATTTTTGTCACGATTTTGCATAGAAAGTCTGCTACGTTCTATCAACTGTCTTTCAACGACTGTCCGATCGAGACCCACGTGCATATTAATTAGCGGGCTCGAAGTCTATGATTCGAGTTAATTATCGATGAAAGATTCTCTTTGTGAACACCTGCGTATAGAACCGATTTTTATCTACGTTTACGAGAATTTTTATGGATTATCTTATGATAACGAGCGAAAATTTTTATTTATATTTTTAGTAATTTAGAAAAATTGTAACGACGAGCGAACAAGATCAATCGTTCCGTGCAAATGAAATCGGAAATTCCCTGTTACGGCCTCTGATAAAGAGGACTCATTAATAGACGATACGACGATCGAACATAATAATACGGTAGAAATTGCATCCGTGATTATACCGGGTGGAAAGGAGGTAAAAGACGCCTCGAGAAAAAGTTTAATATCTACGGCAACCAGATATTTAATACGTTGTGCATCCTGATTACAAGCGGTGCTTACAGCGAATAACTTGAGCTTCATTTTTATTCTTCGATTAATTGCACAATTATTGTGTCCAAAAAATTTAGTGCAAGTAGATATTGAATAGAAGCACCGGGGTTAAATTGCTGTTCATTTATATATTTTGTTGGATGCAATACAAAAACTCGCGTTAGCGATGTATCGGAATAATTAAGAATTATAAATTAAGTATAATAATGATGAAATATGATAATGGTGGTAATAGGGTAGTAGATTTTATCGCCACTTTAAAATCGAATTTATTACGGATTGGAGATCGGTATCGAAATATCGTGAGGGATGTTCTGCCTTGAATTGCATTTTATTATAGTCATAATCGTAGTGCATTCTTATTTTTAATTTTAATATTTGATGAATGTTGAGGATTTTTAATTTTTTAAGTTCCTAAGTTATCAAATGACTACATTTCCAATTTTCTACATTTGCAAACTCCCAAATTACCAAATTTTTAATTTTCTATATTTCTGAATTCCCAGAATTCCAAATTTATAAATTTTCAAACTTCCAAATTACCAAATTACCAAATTACCAAATTACCAAATTACCAAATTTCCAAATTACCAAATTACCAAATTTCTAATTCTCTATATTTCTAAATTCCCAGCCTTCCAAATTTCTAAATTTTCAAACTTCCAAATTACCAAATTACCAAATTTCTAATTCTCTATATTTCTAAATTCCCAGCTTTCCAAATTTTCAAATTTTCAAACTTCCAAATTACCAAATTTCCAAATTACCAAATAACCAAATTACCAAATTCCTAAATTTTGAAATCCCTAAATCCTCAAAACCCCAAATCCCCAAATTCTCAAATTTCTAAAATCCCGAAAATCTCTATTCTTCCAGTTACCAAAATTCATCCTACGTCCCCCAAATCTCTAAATTTAAAATATCGAAATCCCTAAATCCTCAAATTTCTATATTTGGCAAACCCAATGTGTGCTACAACAAAAAACCTTAAAATTCCTGAAAATATTAATTATACCCTATGGCAATGGTAATCAATTATTAATAAGTTTATTGCGTCTATTATGGTAATTCGCGACGAGGATCAGAAATCCTTGTAAGGTGAAAAGGGAAGATACAGTGAACAGGATAACGCAGTAAAATTCAAAGCGTGTACACGCGTTGTCGGAATTTTGAAATTTTTCTTCATGGTGTTGCATTGCTGGAATCAGATGAAAACCGTACGTGGGGTCGCATAATGAAACATATTTCATGCGCGTATGTGTGCCTGCATATTTAACCTCTCCGAGGGAAACACGGACATATTAAATTGCAGCGTTTATAAGCCTCGTGTGGTTAGTTATTTGCAAGTCTAACGATCGCTACTACACTCGTTTCTGTATTACAACCTATGCGCTATAATCCTCAATAGACTTTTCACGTTACATAAACACGCGTGTCCGTACAAGGGTATTCGAACGTTTCCATTATTTTTTCCATGGAAATTAATGACCGTTAAAAATCCGGATATTTCATTTTCTTCTTTGCATTTTTCGAAAGCAGTAATCAGTCTTATTAATATTCGGACACTGTGGTATTCTCGGTATATTTCTATACAATTAACATATTTATCGGTTTTTTGTTATATAAAGCATATAGGAAATGTAAGAAGTACTTTAATAAGTATAAGAGACAATGTGAAGTACTTAGCTTTTGACTTTGGTAGTGTAACCATTATTTGATTCCGAAGAGATTACTGAATGTGAAGACGCGACTAAAATGCAAGAAAAATACACTTTATTTAATTACATGTTCAAAATGTATGCCACCTTCCATCACGTAATATTCCGATCTTTTACTTCACATTTCCACTTCTGTAAATCGAGTAATATGTTATTAAAAATATCATGTAACATGTGTTTTGAATTCGTCTCGATGTCCTCTAAAGCTACGAATAAAAAAAATGTATGTTCCTATTTAAAAAACCCAAGGTGACCTTGACTTTGCCAAGAGAACAAACTGTTTTCAAAATTTGCTTTACTAATATCTATTGTGCACTTCATACCCTGCAAATATTGTTCTAAACTTTTTTTCGTAAGGTGGCTGCAAGTGGGAGAAAAATTGCGAGTAGCGTTACAGGTAAAGGTTGTACCAATATTGACCACCCTGTATAAGCGAAAATTACCTTTAACAGAAAAATGTCAATACCTCCAGCAGTCGAAAGACAATAAAAGGTTTTTGAACAAAGCAGTTAATCATGTTCCTAGTGTATACCTACGAAATCTGCATTTGTTCGTTGATCGTTCATGACTGACAGTCGACCTCATTTTATTACAATAGATTACCTGTCGCAAACCTTCCGAGAACGGACGGTTCAGGTATACGCAATTACAAAGCCGCGCACATTTTATACGATGGGCACAACTGTGCACCCTGGAACTTCTTATGGTGGACAGTCATTTTTCAATTGATCGTAAGATACGAAAGATCGTAGTTCATTCGATGGATGTTACATTCGGTTTGTTCGTGGACAATAGCATCGTTCCACGTGTTTCTTTCCCTTTCTTTATATTTACGACGGCTATAAACGACTGGTAAAAGCGAATCGAGATAGAAGAACATTGTTCTTAGAAACATAACGTTTTTTCACTTCTTCGTAACTTTAATTATGGTAAAGTGAATAGAAGTTGAAGAAACGTTGTATAGTTTAGTTAGGATCGGGAGTTAATTAAATTCTTACAAAAAGTTTTATGTTGTCACGTTTTGGTTTTCGCGTTAGTGGATCTTTGTTTCTGTTTATCGTTTTGTGCAACTGACCAAGGATATTTAAAGTTATGAAGAAGTGGTTAGTCGAGTTTGTTGAGCTATAATTATTCAATATAGTTTTGTTTTTGGAAATTGTGGATCGAGTGTTCTTTGGAGAGAGCTAACGGAACAGATTGTTAAATTTAATAGTTTGGATATTTAGGAAATTTGGTGCTGCGAATTTGCAAAGTTTGGAGTTTGGAAATTTGGTGATTTGAAAATTTAGAAATTTAGGAATTTGGAGATTTGCGGATTTAGAAATTTGGTAATTTGGAAATTTGCCAATTTAGAAATTTAAAAATTTGGTAATTTGCCAATTTAAAAATTTGGTAACTTGAAAGTTTGGGAATTTAGAAATTTGGAACTTTAGGAGTTTAGAAATTTAGCAATTTGGAAATTTGAAGAGTAAAAAACTTCGAAATTTAGAAATTTGAGAGCTTAAAACTTTAAAAACTTCGTAATACAGAAACTTAAAAACAGGGTCTTCAAATCAACATATTACTCATCAATGTCTTCTAATTTAAGCGAAACTCATATCTCTCAATTCCGGAAACACCTTAATAACCAGAAACACACTCACGTTTTCATTTCCCAGTTATTAACGTTTCTCCGTAAACAGATAATTTTTAGTCACGTAAAAGATACCCGACTGCTCTTGAACTCTTATTTCATTACAGTTTCACTAATTAATTCTTAACTTTCTTATACTCCGTTCGAATATCTCGTAAACAGGTATATCTCGTTATGTCCGCAGAAATTACTGAAATATGTCGAGTTAAGAGAGACAACTTCTCTTTCCGTCATACTTGTAACTGTTGATTCTGTGAAAATCGTTTTAGAGAGTACAGGAAGAAAAGTGGCCATTCTTCGTGCTCGTCTTTGCATACAGGACGCATAGTGTCCAAGAAAGTCACCGTTTTATCTTTGTTCGTTGATCTTTTGACACGGCACGATGTTAGGTCTCCAGAAGAAACGCTTGCTTGAAAAGGCGAAAGTGAAGGTACTAAATAGCTACGGACAAGGTGTAGTTCATGGTCGAATCTTCGTTACATCGAAAGAAGTGATGTGCTGCGAATCACGTACCGAAATTTTGCCAAACAATTATCTCGTAATTTTATTGTTGATTCTTCAAGGTTATACTATTCTCCATCCTTTATTTCTCTTTCAATTTTTCAATGACGGAATCTTTAAGACGCACAACTCAAAATTATTTCATCTTTGCTTTTAAATTTTGATTACACTTAGCATTTTCCTCTTTTTGTATAACATTTCAATTAGGTATTGTTGGATACTTTTCGTATTCTTCATTTCTTTCGCAAAAAGGAATTCGTTCAAATTTTTCGACATTTTATGGAATTGAAAAAAATATTTTCAAATAGCCCAATCCTTTGTGAATAAAACAAAAAAGATTTAGGTAAATCGGTTGAGTAGTTTTTGAAAAGAAAATTCGTAAGTGAAGCCTATTTTGAAGCAATGGTAAAAAATTGCAAGCTTTGAAGGCTTGTTATTCTTTAACAAATTCGGAACTGGCAAAATGATGACTTAAACCCTCCCTAATTTCACATGGGCTATAACATAATTTGATTAGAGGAAAATCATAGATGGTGACGTCCAAAAGTGATCGACTTGGTATGGAACGACTTGGTAGTTATACCAGAGACAGTAGTTATACCATATCATATCAGATTCTATTTCTCAATTCTTTTTTAATGCACTCCTACAGTTGGTACTAGTTTTTTGGCCTCTGTTAATGCACATTTTAACGGTCTTTTTGACCTTTTTCTTTCATTTACCGGCATCGCATACTTTGATCATAATTGACGAGCACTGCAGATGTTGCCGATATTCTATTAACAGCCTTTTCTTTTGCAACTTTCTAATATCCTTTTATTCCCACATTCTCTTATTTCCCAAAACGTCGAGTTTATTGTTTTATGATACTGCCCTCCCTTTTCTACCACATTACATCCTCTCTTTCATTATTCCGTTATATTCTTCCACGGTGCATTCTCGAAAACATACAACATCGATACCTTATACTATACATATATTCAATGAACGTATTTAACGGTGCAAGATAATCATTCGGTATAAAAGCAGTCCTTGTTAAAGCGCTTAATAAAGTTATTGCAAACGCGATACCGAAAGCTTCCATTACGAACCTGTCCATTTAACTGTCTTCCAGTACTTTAAATATCCCACATCCCTTCACCGACAAATTAATAGACCTACGGCCCCAGACAATTCACCCTTTCAGTCGTGAAACTGAGGCTTCCATTGTGAACAGGGTTCTCGAAGGTCATTTAATCTAGCACTACAGATTTTCGTTCTAACCCGGCGGTACCTGTTCCGAAAAGATATGAGCAGGTAATTCGTCCTCGAAACGCGGTCAGGTAGGTGCGTCAACAGGTTGTGGCAAGGGTCATCGGCAGTTCGGTGTCGGTGTCAGTTCAGTTTGGAACACGGGACAGTAAGGTGGTTGCAAATCGATCGAGTGCTTTTCGTTGCAGTTCAAGTAAATTGGCGGCATTTCGGCGGGGCGACATGCGCGTGAGTGATTTACTTTTTCTTCTGGACAACACCTCCGACTGGTGGTCGTTCTAGCTCGTTGCTCGACATGAACTTTATATTTACGAGCGTGGCGAGTTAGTTAGCCAGCTGGAAATGATTCTGAGAAAGGCGATGATTGCATAAGCAGCTGGTCGTCGATCGAATTGGTTTCTCCGTGCCAAGTTCTTCGCTTTTCAGCTCGTTCGACGCGTTTGTTCTTGTAGTTGTTGCGGAGCGACAGTGGTTTGGTTTGGTGTATGCGATTTTTTCAATCTTCGCGTGTTTCTTATAAACCTCTTCGAGTACGTTTCGGAACGAAGTCCGTTGTTGAAGTTTTTGTATCGATATTTTACGGAGTTTATAGGTGATTTAAACGAGAATGGGGTGATTCGGTGCCATGAAGTCTGAAGGAGTAAATATTTTTGTGTGCTGTTCTTGAAAATTCGTACATTTTTTAAGATGTTCGTAAAAGTTCGTAAAAGTTGTTTATGAGAATAAAGTGACGTTTTTCATCATTTTCGAAAATTATTAAATTTCAAAATTTTGAAGTTTGCACATTAAAAATTGATATTATTACTGTACATTGTATCATAATGGCCCAGTTGGTAAAATGATAACTGAGAAATTACAGGAAGCCAGAAAACCAGGGGTGGTTGTCGTTGATTAACGGTTCGTGTCTGTACAGTTGTTTTCTTGTTCTTTGTCATGAAATCATACAACTCAGGATGCGTATGTTCTTGACTTTCTCTCTTAAGCATTCGTGTCGTACCAAGCCGCTGAATCTTTTAACTTGTTTGCTGGTAGATTGTGAAAAATGAGAAATCAACTCTTAATCGTGACAGGGTCATGACTGGTGTGTCGATTAACTGGTTACAAAATATGTAATTGAAACATATGGAAGATGCGAGTAATTCGTACCTGACACTTAATTTTTATTTTTAATATTGTTTTTATCAAACCAAAATTACTTCCTTAATTTTGAAGACAAGGGAATAGAATTTTGAACAAATTTTATGGATGAAACGAGTAACAAACTTCTGATACTTTTAATTATAGTGAAGTCTTGTTATATGGCCATAAAGAGTGCTATAGCGTTTTGTTGGTAAAACTTGAAAATTTCTAAATTTCTGTGTTTTTAAATTTGAAACTACAAATTCTTGAACTTGCAACTTCAAGATCTATAAATTTCTGAATTTGATACTTCAAATTTCTAAACTTCTAATTTCAAAATCTGTAAACTTCTAAATTTGGAACTATACGTTCCCAAACTTGTAACTTCAAAATCTTTAAATTTCTAAATTTCAAATTATAAATTCCCAAACTTGACACTTCAAAATCTCTAAATTTCCAAACATGAAACTTTGTAAATTTCCAAATTTGAAACTTTGTAAATTTCCAAATTTGAAACTTTGTAAATTTCCAAATTTGAAACTTTGCAAACATGAAAATTTTCACACATCCAAAATTCTACATCTCCACAAGTATAAACTCAGGATTTCTAAATCTTCTTTCTGCAATAGAAAATATAACTATTGTATACAAAATGAAGGTGGCAATATAACGAAACTGTACTGTACTGAACTCGACGTTTGTGTTTTATTCTCAACAAACATCAACATTCGCGGAAAACTTCGCGTGAACGTACGTTTCCTTTACGTTTTACGATCATCACCGATTTCGAAGAATCGAGGTCGAAACCTGTGAAAAGTTTGCAATTAGTCAGAGACTCGGTGACACTTGTAAGTTTCTTCATCGGCTGATTGTCGTTTCCGCAAAGTGACCCAAAGAAGCGACACGTCCGACGGAGAGAATGTCAGACAGCTACTGCGATAATTTATGCCAGTGCACAATGTGTAATCCGTCGAGGATATTATTCACTGTTGTTATCGTATTTTTATTGGCCCGAGATATTCCCTCTTTATTTGTTTTTAGGTTATGGCTCAAAAAAATTCGTTGTTAATTACATTTGTAGGTCGAATTCTGCGACTGATTACGAATCTGTACAGTTCAATTTCAAAACTATAATTTTATCTAATTTGCTACATCAATTTTTTTAACTTTTAAGATACGAAGCAGTATCTTCAAGATCGCTTTATTTAAAAATTTCGCTAGCACGTTTCCGGTAGATTAGATTTTTTTCTAAATCAGAGCTTATCAGTTGAAACAAGTTATCGATTGAAGAGATACTGAACATTGAAAATATTGTAATAGTAACTGCATCTTCAACGGAGCGCGTGTACAGTAATCGTTTCTTGTTTTACTTTCAAATACTGCCTCCTAACGAGCAATTGTCGTGTCGTTATTAATCGCCTGCTAAAACGCATTTTTCCGGATCATGAACTCGTTTTAGCGAGAGAATAGAAAATATCTGATATAGATGAGAAGCAAAAATAATACGCACTTTCGTCCATTATATGCTGACACGTAGTTTCTTCGATTCAATGTTAAACCAAGTTTCAAAGCTAATGGATCTTTCTGGGTAACGTAGAAAGTTAATAAATTAAACGAAACCCGCGGTCATTCGTGAGTACCGTTCTGTTTCAAGCGGATTTAAGCAAATGTTGCGATTGTTATCGGTATGCATCGCTGTTACGCCTTTCACCCGGCTTTGACCAGCAATTAAATTAACCCCTTAAGAGGATCAACGAAATGCGATCATTTGCGCGATGTAAGCCTTTGCACGTTTGTAAACTCGCCTTTAAACATCCAACTAACATCTGTTGCTAATCATTCGGTGATAGCTTTGCAGTTTTCCTTGCCTCTGGATAATCTAGCACTTGTTGATGTACTTCAACTAGTTTCAGATATTTTGTATGTGGTACTATTTGCTTTTTTAAATATCATATCATGTGTTGTATCGTCACGTGTTGTGTCACCACGCGTTAATTTGTTACTTATTTGAAATTACTATGAATTCTATCGCTACGTGTTGAATTCTGGGCGTTTAAAATTGCTATGCGTTGTATCACCACGCGTTAAATTGCCACACATTTAAAATTATCACGCATTGAATTTCCGTGTGTTTGACATTTCTGCGCGTTGTGTTGTTGTGATTTTTAAATTATCACGCGTTATATCGTCACGCGTTATATTGCCACATATTTGAAATTATCGTGTGTTGAATTTCCATGCGTTAGAAATCTCTTCGCGTTGTATTGCAGCGGTTTTTAAATTACCATGCGTTATATTTTCACGCATTATATCGCCACGCGTTACATTGCCACATAGTTGAAATTATCGTGTGTTGAATTTCCATGCGTTAGAAATCTCTGCGCGTTGTATTATTGCGGTTTTTAAATTACCATGCGTTATATTTCCACGCATTATATCGCCACGCGTTATATTGCCACATATTTGAAATTATCGTGTGTTTAATTTCTATGCGTTAGAAATCTCTTCGCGTTGTATTGCTGCGGTTTTTAAATTATCATGCGTTATATTTTCACGCATTACGTCGCCACGCGTTATATTGCCACATATTTGAAATTATCGTGTGTTGAATTTCCATGCGTTAGAAATCTCTGCGCGTTGTATTGCTGCAATTTTTAAATTACCATGCGTTATATCGCCACGCGTTATATTACTCTTTGACGTTATATTGCCACTCGATATATTGCTTTGAATTACTGTGCGTTTTACATCACTACATGTTACATCAAAACATATTAATTGTTATACATTTTTCAAATTTAAAAATATGTAAATTTCTGAAATTTTAAATTTGTAAATTTGAATATTTTAAATTATAAATTTGAAAGTTGTTAAATTCGCAAATTTGAAATTAAGGAGATTTGAACTTTCAATATTCTAATGCATCGAATTCAAACCCTTTTCGTTGGTGCAGCTCACGCCCGTGGCAATATAATGATAGTATGTTGCATTACAAGAACCGTTACGTAATATCATATCAATCATGTCTAAATACTTCTACAGGAATTCCGGAAAAATCTGTGGAAAGTTTAGAATTTAGTAAACGTTGAATACATTCGTGAGCAAATGATATTAGATATTTTACGTATTTAATATAATTGCATTATATTGCAGGAACCGTTACGCAATATCACATCAATCACTTTTGAATACGTAAGAATTCATAATGGACTCGTAAAGAACGGCGAACGCTGAAAAGATTCGTGAACAAAGTTTCATTCAATCGAATTTATCGATCTTGTCGATTATATAATGCACGCGATTTTATCTCGATCGTGAATTTATTTCTGACTGTTATCATTCTACGTTCACTATTATACCGCATATTTATTGAATGGTGCAAACGTGTTAGTTGCATATAACTTTAATATTCATCAGGTATCAATTTATAATAGAAAAATACTTGGTGTGTTAGATTAGATTAAATGTCGCGCCAAAAGATATATAAGCAACCACTTATTTGCAAATAAATTTCGGTCCGTTGTTTGAGAAGCAATTAAAGTGGGCATAATGCTCTTTGGAATAGGACATTAAATATTCTTTAGAATTTAGAGGATCATGCTATTCTTGGAAGTTTTAAACGACTATTATCGTTAAGTGATGACTGCATAATAATTATTTCATACTTATAATTCATAACAATGTCTGAGCTCAAATAGCAGTCTCTTGAATCGTGGCCTCTAAATTTAGTCGAGCCTCGATAAAAATGGCCATTAATCTTGCATTTATTCCCGATATACACACGTTCTACCATATCAACGCTGTCCATCGAGCGTATTGATCTTTTGTTAGTCACTTTGTGTCATTTGCTTAATGCAGTACTTCTATCGTTTCAAATGTTCCGATTTGATCTTGGTTTTAGTCTTTTACGTTCCACTTTTCAGATCAAAGTTTCATACTCGCTCGTAATTATTATCGAACTTGAAATCGTTAGAATGCTAATGCCCTGCTTTGAGGGACCTTGTTAACAATGCGAGATTGGCAATACAAGGAGATTGGTCTAACACAAATTGGGATTATGCAAATTTTTTAAATACATTAAATTTTTAATTCTATAAATACAGATTTCGTTTGCAAGATCTTGTAAAGACTAATTTTTAATAAAAATACAAAAAAATTTAGTGTTTCATGTTAGGTATACAACCAATTTTTCTTTTAAAAATTGTGTTCTATTGAATAATTTGTTTCGTCACAAATTCTTAAAAAATTTTGTTGATGTAATGTTGCAAGGTAATTTATGCTAAGGTTAAAAAAGTAATAACTCAGTTCTTTGCGTTAATATATTTTATACTTTTAAAAAGCTTCCGTCTTTGTAACTCAAAAATATTTTCAAGCTTCTTCATCTTTTCAGCATCGAAATATAAAGGAATAAATTTTTGTTTGCTTTATACATTTTTTGAGAAATGTAGCTTGTGTATTCGGTACCAGTTCTGGGTATTCAGTGGAAATTTCTGTCGACACGTGCGATAATAGAAGAACGCGTGAATTTTTTAAGAACACAGAAACATCAGCGATCGGGGAAGGAAACGATGTTTTACACGAATTCACAGAAAATCTCGTTGGATCGGCGCCAGAGTAAAATTAGTTGAATCGAGAATAAAGACAGAGATCGTGGAAAAATCGTATAGCCCTTTGTGGATATTTTTTGCTTGACTAATTTTTGCCACACCCAGTTTCCTGTTACCATGCTTTTTTTTGACACGTGTATCTATGCTGATTACATTTGTTCTATATTCTTTTTTACCGTCATTTTACATTTATTTGTTAGCTTTTTTAATATGGAAATTTTGTCGATAGTCTTGTAGCATATTGCTTATGTCTGTACTTATTTTTATAAAGATTCGCAGATGTCTTGTTTCGATCAAATTACGTTCGTTATTATTTTTTGTTAAAACTGGTTTTTAGATCACAGGAATATATTTTGATCCCAGTTAAATATTTTAGTTTCGAAAGGTCCTACGCTAATGGCATTTTTTTCAATAATAGGATTTGTTTTAAATAACTTTTGATATAATTGCAAAACAATTCTTAACCGTAGGAAAATATAAGAATCGCTAGTATAAATATTTTCAAAACATCCTTTCACTTTATTACTTTCTATACCAAAGTCAGTATCCAAAGACTCAAAATAAAATTCTACTTTCAATCTCACGGTACACTTATTTCGTTAACTTTCTTTCTGCCATTTTAAAATATTATTTTTCAAACGCTTCAACAAGTGAAAATACTTAGTTACACCTTTTTATTTCTACGTATCTCTGGAGCTTGTTGACTCGGTATTATATGAAATCAATATGGTTCTCTAATGAGAGTAGACATGCGAGTGAAAATGATTAAAAAGCTTTAGTGCCTGAGAGTAGATCTACAATTGTAACTTCGTATTGTAATTAGATTGTTTTGCTGTCTGAGGGTAGATTTACGATTGTAACTTGGTATTGTAATTAGATTGTTTTAGTGTCTGAGAGTAGATATACGACTGTAACTGCACAAAATGACTGACAATGAAATGGCTGAGAGTAGACACGTGACTGGAACGGTAAAAATGTTTTGGTGACTAAGATTAGACATATGACTCTAACAATGGGCTTTATGGACTCTAATGGAGGCTTTGGTGGCTGAGAGTAGACATACGATTATAATGGTAAAAAAGTTTTGTTGACTGAGACATATGACTGAAACAGTAGCAAAGCTTTGGTGACTAAGAGTAGACTGTAACGGTAAAAAAATTTTAATGGCCAAGATAGACATTCGCAAAGTAATCATAAAGTATACGTACCACTGAAATGTCCAGAAATCAGTCTAACAACATGCAAAACTCTTAATCCGTATTTTAAAAATTGTTAACAAACTCTTGTCAAAATGTAAATAACCCGTTATCGAGATAAGAAATAATAAGCTAGTTCAGGTTGCATCTCTCATTTTTTCAATCTGGAAATAGCTAGTCATTAAACGGCCGTAAAGCTAGCGTTAAAATAGGAAATCTATGCGTCATTTCGACACGGTTCTTAGACCTAGCGTTAATCGCAAGGTAGTCGACCAGGGTTTATCGAATCGGGTGATTCGGTGTTTCAGAACGTGGTGCCATACCGTTGCAGTAGCGACAGCGACGAGGAGCCAGTCACGAAGCAGCCTCGACTCAGCCGTAGACATTCGCGAGGTTCTGGAAGGGAATCCCCGGGTCAGTCGGCTCGTTCAACGCGCTCGGACCGCTCGAAACGCCACAAAGCCACGAGATCGCGATACTACGAGGATTCAGCCGCGAGCAAAGCGGAATTCTCCGACACCGACGCGTCTTCTGAGAATCGATCGATCGGCGATGGATCCTACTTCGAGGTGCGTAGAATTCTCTCCTTCCAGCCGGATTTCCTTCATCAGGAATGGATTGAAAAATAACACAATTACAACTAAAACGTGTGAACTTTATTTTAAGAGCTCGGAAGTCATTCGAATGCTGAATTAAAAATGTTTGAACGCGTCGAAAAAATTTGACACCCAATCTCCAACTATTATTTAGAGTCCATCGATCCCATAGTACCCTCACATTAAATATCGACGATAATTCAAATATGAAATTCCTCACCGTTTCTCCATTCACAGTGTTTCTCAATACGATTCATTTCTGAAGCAAATGCATTGATTTCTAAATAATTCAACAGTCTCTGTGCACATTTCTTGAGTGAAAACTCCTAAAAACGGATGACGATTACCAAGGATACAGGAAGCTTCTAGTGACGAAGAAAGTTTTGGTACACATTGTGATTTGCTGAGTGATAAAACAAGTTTCGTGCTGAATTCGTGGTCGAGTTTTGTGATGAATTGTTCCTGGATTTTTATCTCGGGAGAAACGAGGATGGAAGATTTAGTGATGTAGTGTTAATGAACGGGTCTTCGTGAAATTCTTTTATGACAGTTATGGTGTTGCTCTTAGAGTGAGATATTAACCTCGACTAGGTTTTTGTTGAGCCGATTTGGAGCTTGAATTTGTTTCCGTTCTAGCTTTTTTAATGTTATATTTTTTCTTTGGATTTCAGTATATTATTTAAATTTTTAATTTAATTTGAATATATATTTTGTGTCGGTGTTTTTGAAGATTTGGATTATTTTTGACCTGGTTGTTCGTTAATATGGAGTATGAAACACGAAATTTATCTTTTAGACATTGAACGTAAAAGTTTCAAGGATTCTCTTATCCTGTAATCGATAACAAGAATTACTATCAGTTTGGTGCAAACATATTGGGATGAAGTCGACAAATATTTATGATTCGATTCATATTCAGAGGACAAAGTTTGTCATTTTTTGAGAACAAGACTTTTTGCCAAAGTTTTGCTTCGAATACTTTTCAATATTAATCTTCGAATATCATTCATATTTTTATTAGACAAATATTTGTTTAATTAGCAGATTCGATTTTGAGAAAAATAAGTTTGAAAATTTTCCAGAATATTTGTAAGAGAATTTATAAACTTCTCGTTCGTAGAAAACTTTTCAATTGATTCAATAATTAATGACCGTCAGAAATTAGTAAATATAATTATTAGTACCGTTAAATTGTATTATTAATATTTCTGTAACAAGTTGAATGAAAAATTTCTTGAATCATAATATTCTGCAGCCCTCATGAATTTAATCAAAAGTATATACGCAATAGTATCAAATGAATTTAATCAAAAGTATATACACCGTAAACAACGCTGACTAATAATACATTTTGCAAACAACAATCACTTTGGATACACAAAAGTGTTGCCACAGATTATTCAGAACAAAGCAGATTTGCAAATTTTCAACTAACTCGTTTCTATTTTATTGCATTTAATAACTGACTGATAACAGAATATGCGCTTTCTCTTTTAAAATAAAAACTCAATGCTCTCGTGAATGTTCAAAAGATAAAGACGTTATCTTGTGAAAATTCGAAGTTATCACAGCAATGCAGAAAATAAAAATTTCCGAATGATATAGTGCCATGTTATCATTGTTATTACAACAAAAAATTGAGTTTTGAAAAATGTTACGCTATCGTCCACTTGTGACGACATTTATTAATTTATATAATTCATTAATTGTTGAAACAATAGCTGAAGTTATCTTTGAAGAATATTTTCTTGGAAAGACGTGGTTATCTACAAATATAACTGACTATAGAAATTAGTTGAAATACATTTTCTTTTTTCATAAAAAGAAATTTTGTGCACAAGAAATATAACTATTTTTCGAATATACTTTTTGAATAAATACTTTAAATAGAAGTCAGTGAATGTCACACAAAATGGAGTATTGAACAAGTAAATTATTAAGTACAGTATTTCCGTTTCGGGTCAATTTAACCCGGTGCAATACGGTCATTCGAATACGATGACAGACAACTGACTGTAAAGGTGAACCTGATCCTTATTAGCTTAGAAACACACCATTGTTTCGTTTTCAGCTCGCTGAAACCGTCTTGCATACCTGATGCACGTGTCTCAGAACGAAATTCGGAGCATTCCTATTATTTTTAATTTATTGTTTGACACGTTTTCAACTGTATTCTTTTATATCATTAGAATTTTAAAGTTCACCTCGTTTGAATTGCAACGACGAATTTCAGTTTCAGATCATATATTCCATATTCCGTTAACTTCCACATGTATCCGGTCGGTTTTGTGTCGCTGCATCAAAATTCATCGACCAAAACCGTAGAACAGAGAACCTCCCTAAACCCGTTCGACAACGTGGCTCCGCAGGGCCACAGGGCGGATACCTGAATATGAAAATCAGCCTGATCCTTATTAGCTGCCATTGTCTCGTTCCAAGAACAAAAGTGATCGTTGTGCCTCGACGACCCGAGCGTCTCGAAGCTCGCCTCTTCGATCTACCTTGTCGATTTAACCTGTGAACCGTGAATCATTTTTCAATATAGAAAATTTCGTTGTCTTGCTAAGTTTATTTTGGGAGAAATTTATTGTTACGAAAGTTAACAACTTTGGGTCTTAATATTCGAATTCTTTATATTTGGATTCTTCTCGGCCTTTCAAGATTTCTCAGCATTTTTTAACCCATTTGTTCTCGCGAGAATTTATTTTTAAGAAAGGGCAATGCTTCTTAGATTTGGGGAGAATTTGACTTGGGGAGATATAGATTTGGGGAGATATAGATTTGGGAAAGTATAGATTTAGTAACACATAGATCTAGGAAAATGTAGATGTAGAAGAAACAAATTTAAATAAACAGTCGAATCTGCAAAACGTGGATTTAGGAAAACGTGAACCTAGGAAAACGTGGACCTAGGAAAACGTGGATCTAGGAACACGTGGACCTAAGAACACGTGGACCTAGGAAAACGTGGACCTAGGACAACGTGGATCTAGGAACACGTGGACTTAAGAAAACGTGGACCTAGTAAAACGTGGAACTAGTGAAACGTGGACCTAGTGAAACGTGGACCTAGTGAAACGTGGACTTAGTGAAACGTGGACCTAGTGAAACGTGGGCCTAGGAAAACGTGGACCTAGTAAAACGTGGACCTAGTGAAACGTGGACCTAGTAAAACGTGGACCTAGTGAAACGTGGACCTAGTGAAACGTGGACCTAGTGAAACGTGGACCTAGTGAAACGTGGACCTAGTGAAACGTGGACCTAGTGAAACGTGGGCCTAGGAAAACGTGGACCTAGTAAAACGTGAACCTAGGAAAACGTAGACCTAGCGAAACGTGGATCTAGCAAAATTTGAATCTAGGAAAACGTGGACCTAGGAAAAATTGAACCTAGGAAAACGTGAACCTTGAAAAACACGGACCTAGGGAAACAGATCTAAATAAACCATAGACTGAGGAAATTCCCATCCTAGAACATCCAATATTTAAGAAATGCTATTAATCTAATAAGAACTTCTCTAAACTACGTATAAACAATCTGCAGTCTATATGACATGAAAATATTAATTAAGTGACATCAAAATATTAATAAACAGTAAATAACAATAATGGCAATTGTTCCTTTCGCGATATCTAATCTCCGTTTCATAACCAGGGAAGTAAAGGGGCGTTCGCTTAATTATAAAAACAGATTAATATCAAAGGAATTCGTCAAAGGATCGTTGCGTGTATCCACAGTGCGCACGATGCAGCGTTGTATTCATGACACACGTGCTCGTTACCAGTGTGAATGATCTATTAGAGTGCACGGAGTGGAACGCGTACCGTTTCCTTTCGTTGAGTTCCTTTGTTGTCGGTGAAATTGATTTACAACCATCCACCGTTTGTTTTTGACGTTGCAGATGAATCAATTTTGGCAATGAATCGAAGGTGTTGGATTCATTGGTATCACCTTCTAGCCTCTTTCTTTTGTGATCATATTACTGACAGGTGGAGAAAGTTTGAAATCTTGCATAAAGGATTTTTAATAATGTGTCTCTGTGCTTTCAATATTTTCGCTCTCTTTTGTACTCGTTCATTTCAATGACCACGTTGGACACGTTAATTAAAAACGGCGATTTTGTATATATTATTAATTATATGATGAATAGAATAGCGGTTTCATGGTGATTCGATCTTTATCCGTTCGGAGGAATTGATTAATAAGAATGATTGTTCGCTTTTTATGCTTCATTTATCTTTCATTATTTCTTTTCATTGAATGAAGAAATTTCGGTAACACTCTTCGAACTTTCGTGGAGAGATGCAATTTTTAGTGGTGCTTTTTGTGATCGTTTCACATTATTTTTACACATTTTTGGGACCCACTCATTTGCATTATTTTTAAGCATTTTTCCCACTACTCGTTAGTATTATTTTGTAACCATTTCAAAGTTAAAAAGTTTAAGGGTTCAAAAATTTCATAGTTCCAAAATTTAAAGGTTCAAAAACTTCGAAGTTCCAAAGTTATTCAAATTCAATCTTTCAACTTTCAAAATTATAATCTTTCAAAATTCTATCCTTAAAATTTTAACAATTCTGAGGTAAAATATTTTCAATTTCTCAATTTCGACGTCTCAAAGTCCAGATGAGAAAGAAACCGTAATTTAAGAAAATAAACTTGAACTCAATTCGGCAGAAGTTAAGTGGTCATCGAGAATCGAGAACAGCAACTTTGTTATCGTGAAAAGATGTTCCGGAGACGGCGCGAATGGCACGAAAGCGTCCTTTTCCTTTTATTTTTTTCATCGAGGAAGCACGAAAATCCTGAACTCATTGCTTTGCCCGAGCGGAATGAGAACTCGGAGAAAGTGCGGGGCCTTTTACCTTCTGAAATATTCACCAAGCGAAATAAAATAAAAATTGAAATTGATGTGTAATTACATACGTGACGTCTAAGGAACGTGCTTGCTTTTCAGTTACATCAATTTCTTCCATCTTCACAAGCTGGGAAAGAATATTCTCGCTTACCAGGGAAACCAGTTTCCTGGCTTATTACTTCGTTTCGGTGTGTCTTTTTCTTTCTGTTTAATCTTTTTTTCGATTATCAACTGATTCATTCGGTCTGTGGAACGTGTTGCGTAAACGCTTATTGCACCTTCAGATAAATTTTTATTTTATTGATTGTCCGAGAAACAGTGTTCTTCTTTTGAGATTTATTGTTGCTCGGTCGTGTCGAGTAATTTATTAGCCTCTCTGTAATGCATTCGATAATTCATTATTGGTTAGCTTTTAAACCTTAATTTATGCGAAATTAAGGTTTAAGATTTTTCAATTTATGCAAAATTGAGATTGATGGTAATTTAATTCAATTTGGAAAATTGTTTAATAAGTTCAAAAGATCAGGTAGCAAAGAATTTTCATGAAGAAGTAACATTAGAAAATTGTTTATATTATGTACAAAATTTTAAGTATCAGTTGTTAGC
Organism: Megachile rotundata; assembly: GCF_050947335.1. Taxonomy (NCBI): domain Eukaryota; kingdom Metazoa; phylum Arthropoda; class Insecta; order Hymenoptera; family Megachilidae; genus Megachile; species Megachile rotundata. The sequence continues at coordinate 13,376,890 of NC_134983.1, forward strand.
TTACAGGAAACATTCTTTGATATAAATATCATTCTTGTTTTATACAAAATTTTTAAAGAATAGACAGATTAAAAAGACGGTTATAAATATGTTACAAATAAAGTTAGCATAAAATTAATGTTATAAAATAAAGTTCCCTGTCGACACTTTCAGTTTCATATTAAATTCGTTCAAAATCCTGACAAGTATTTTATTTTCAATAAATTCACTTTCAAGATATTTTAACTCTCTTTACTACATATTCTTCGAAGTATCGTACTTCTATTTATCGTCGAATAAATAATTTTTCTGATAAAACAACTTCAAGAATATCATACAAATACGACTTGACGATCAGCTCATAATTTTATTTTTCTCTATGATTCGCTAGAAAAATATACAAGTAAAATATAACTAGTAAAACTAATGTTCTACCTCTAAACTGAAATATTGTAAAGCCTTGGAAACATAGTAATAAATATGTTCAGCAGAAGTGAAAAAGGCAAACATGTAAAAACAGCTGTTTCTTTTTCGCGTTGCGCTGATTAAAATTTTTCATTGTGCTCTCTGTGTGAGCATGTCGAACCGTTTTTATACTGAAACAATGTAAAATTTTTGTGATTGCATCAAAGCCTTAGTTGGTTTGTTCGAACAATAAATAGTGATTGAGTAGTGTGTTAAGTGAAAAGAAATCTGCCACGAAACGAGCACGCACGGTGGCCAGTAGCGCGTGCACAACGAATCGGATACGCACGTACTTTCATGAAGATGTCCTGTAATATTCTCGGGGCTTTTTTGTCTTTGAACGGTGTTACGGTTTCGTGTCGATAATTCGATGCTATATACCTTATATTTTTTATTCGAAGTTCTGAGGAAAAATTAGAATCGCTGGCCTTTGTGTTCAAGCTTTCTTATGTTGGGAGAATTGAAAATAACTTTCTCGTTCTTTGTTACAACTTTAGGCGGATGAAATTTCGGGTCTTCTAATTTTTATATTTTTAGATTTTCATGTTTCTAAATTTTCCAATTTTTGGGTTTTGAATTTTTTTAGTTTTTAGATTTTTGTAGTTTCAATTTTTGGATTTCCAGATTTTCATATTTCATATATCAGTATCATTAATTAACTAACAATATTATTAATGAACATTAATATCATTGTTCGCCACTTCATCTGACAGACGTTTACAGCCATCACTCACAGTAAATATATAACACCTACGAGTCCACCTGAAAGTCCACGTAGCCTCAGATATATCGTTTCTCAATAAAAAACATCTTCAACAATCTTAACTCTCCAAAAATATCCTTTGTACACATAATGATTCATTTCCAAAATAGTTATAATAGTTCCTAGTTATAATAATTTATAATAGTTCCCACCAAAAAATATTCAATCATCGTTTTGATATTTTAACGTAATATCGTAGTAGCGTTTATGTTAGCGTTCCAGTTAGCGGTTTGATCGATAATTAACTTCTTATCGTGAACAAATTATCGCGATAATCTGCTCGCGCTTCAAAGCCCGCCAGTCACAAGCGAGGATCGTAAACGCGCGGATTCTCTCGACGATGTTCGCGTTTTCCACTTCAAAACACAGAGCTTGTTAAAAATGACGTTCTCCTGTGATCACAGATTAATCGATCAATCGACAACGACGATAACACCAGTAAAGTTCACGAAATTCAATTAGCAACTATTGATTGCAGGATGAATTATGTCAGTTGTGTGTGATGGAAGCAAAGTCCGAGGGAGCGGAAAATCCCCGAGAAAGAATAAATCGAATCGCGTCCAGTTTGGGCGATCAAGGTGAAGAGGGTGACATCGAGGAGGACGCCGTCAGCGAAGAGGACGAAGAAGACGAAATGCCACCGACACCCGACACCGTTCCGATGACAAATTCGACGGCCATCGAGGAAAACTGCGATCAAATCGACGGTCAACCCGCAGGAAACGTTGAACAATCGAACAGCAATAATCTGATCGCTAACGAACCTGTGAAACGTCGCAGAGCGACTGAGGAGGTCGCCTCTTTTAACACGTAAGTCGCTCTTATCAGCACGTTTTATCTCGTGGGCGTGTGCATCGTGATTGACGACGTGCTCAAACACAAGTTGACAGTATATCTTGTCCTTTTCGGTTATTTTCGGAGAGTTATACTCGTTTCTGCAACGATAAGATAGTACAAGGTACAATTGTTTCGGGTTTAGTTTTTATTTGACAAATATAGTTTGTACAAATTCGTTAGGTTTGATAACATTTTGTATTCATTCGTGTTGAGACGGCGATGAAGCTGTGCATCGAGGACTGCTTAAACTTTTCGAGGTGATGTAAATTTTATATTGTAGATCGTAGATGTGAATATGTTCAAGTTTATTTTAGTGTAGGAAAGATTTATTGTAGATTCTTGTTATATTGCCATTTTATAGTATGTACAAATGAAGATGAACACTGTTATATTGTAGGAGAAATTTTTTTGAACATCTTGCATTTTTAAAGAATTTTTTACTGTATTTTGCACGTGGTAATGTAATGAAAGTTTATAATATTGACAGATGTTTTGCAACGCGTTATGTTAGAATTAAACAGAAAATACCATCAAATCTCGAAGGTCACTTCGTCCCTGCACCCATAAAATTAATCCCACACAAGCTTAACGTCTGCGAATGTAACCCGTCATTGAACCAAACCGTCTTCTATCAGATCCGACAGGAAATCGAAGAACTGCGCGACCTTCTACTTCAAACACCTGGACACCGACTCGGAGCAGAACGAGGAGGCGGCAATCGTGGCCGAAGAGTCGTCCGAAGAGGAGTGGACGTACACGTCGTCGCGAGCGAACAACGTTTCGGAGCAACGTGAAAGGAACGTGGTGGTACGTTTAGATTTCGGCGAATCGCAGTGCAACAACGACCCGGAGACCACGAAGACACTGGTCGAGAAACCCGTGGAAGAATCGGTGGTCGGTATGGGGAACGTCGAGGAGACATCGAACGAAATCGACGCGTCCTCTCAACACGAGAAGGACAGTGACGACGAAACGAAAAACGACAAGACGAGCATACAGAGGCTCATCAAGGAGGTAGAGAAATTGGTCGGCGAGGAAAGACGCACAGGGGCGGCCAAGACGTTTCCACCACTCATACTCGACGATAAGAAGGGTATATCGAGTAATCATCGTGCCAAGCACGCGCGAATAAAGGAGTGGTTGAAATTGAACTCTGCTCGTGGACACGATGGACGATCTACGTCACAGGTAGGTTGCAATTATTGCTATTGTTGCGGGGTGTGTATTGTTCGATGCTTACCTTTTACGGACGTAAGGATGTAGGATCTTTTTTTACTTATTTCCTCTTTCTTGCTGGGGATAGGTTGTTTCATGCTAATCGAAACACGAGGAAAGTGTGCCTCATTGTTCTTGGAAATGAAATTTAATGTGCGGTAGAGTGAAACTTTATTGTAGTCTGAACCTCTTTGTTGAAGCTTGATAAAATCCAATTTAAATTTGCTACGTGTTGGAGAGAATTTTTAAATTTAGAGATTGCTTCGAATTTTTGTGTGGAGTCTCTGGATTTTAAGAAAGTCTTTCATTCGAGAAGTTCAAGCTTTCATTAGGCTGTGTTTATACTGTTTTGTTTTGCAAAAAGATTATGCGGTAATGATATGTATTTTTTGAAGTTCAAGTACAGGTCTGGGCGAGGCTGTTCACTTTCTTCGACAGTCTCGTTCAGGGCCATATAGCGGGATCTCGGTGTGATTGTACGTACATATACACTTTAGTGCTGCGTAGGCTTTCTTCGAATGACACGCACTTAAACTTGAAAGTTTTTAAATTCATCAATTTTTTATATTCTTAACAAATTTTATAATTCCCTAAGTTGCTAGCTTTCTGTCATAAGTCGCTTTTATTAAAATCTTGATTTTTATCAAAATGAAAAATTAATATTTTATCGTTTATTTATTTCGACTTGATTGATCATTTTCTGATTAATCGAAATTTACACAAGATTTACGGTCTTTGACCAGTCATTTTTCATTTGAAACTAAAGCAGAAAAATAAATAAATGTCAATATGTAAACTATCATATAAAACTATTCTCTATCTTCACAAAAGTTAACATATCACATCTTCACATGTATAAATTACAAAAATAACTATTAAGTACATACAACATGCAATTAAATGTTAATATTTATGATATAACGAAACATAAGAAATAAAAGATCCATCATCTTTACTGGTTCCATTGACCTAGCGTTAACGAGTAAAAAAAGCTGAACAAAAATGTCGGAGTAGAAAGGAAAAGAATGGTCCGAGTTTTGGAGTGGGTCCGCGTTAAATAGATAAAGGCGTTTTAACGAGGCTTCAAGTGAATTATAACGTTTCGTAACAATTGTAATGAACGCGAATTACAGCCGTTGGATAGTTGCGATGCGAGCGGCGAGTACACGACCGAAGAATCCGACGGGGAGAGGCAGTCCGTTTCGTCGGAGGATCTGCAGAGCAGTGTAGCAACGTATCGGCGATTCGAAGGTGCACTCGGTTGCACGTCTCAGTCAGTGTCGCAAGAGATATTCGACGACGCCGATAAGACGCCGATGAACGAGACCCATCCGATGCTGGACTCCAGCACGCCGAAAGTCGTGATGCGATCCAAACAGAAATCGAACGGTCCCAGGCCATGGAGTGTCTCGTGCATCTCGCAGATCGGCAACAACGCTAATCTGAATCAAACCAACGACCCGATTTCGCAATTCTCCATCTCCGAGACGGCGCTTCATCAATTGATTGCTACTCCTCCGACCAAATCCGTGTCCTTAGATGCAACGTGAGTAATTTATTATTACCATTTTCTTATTTTTGTGAGAATAGCTTGATAGCTAGTCGATATAGTAGATATGTAGTGATAGCTTGTCAAGAATATTTTGTACCTTGCTTCAATTGAAGTTACAGGCGAACACGAAAATTTCTTTTCTTGAAATTTTGTGAAAAATATTTCGGTTAATAGCAGAGAATATATAGAATTTTTGAGAGATAGAAATTTTTTAGTTTTGCCTTTTAAACCGCTGCAATCTCTTCGAATCCAGCTTACCCTGATTTCTTAAACATAAATTACAGTTTTTATTTCTTTCTAAGTGTCAGAAAATAAAAATCTCGTATAACTTCATATGAAACTCTCATACGATGGTGAGCAGTATAATTGTGCAAATGTGAATGATTTTTTAATATTTTAATCTGTAGCGTTCATAAATAAGATTTTCAAGTATTTTTTGTAGCTCTAATATTTTTTTTAATATACACATACTCTAGAAAAATATTCGAAGTCCATAGCTTTAGACACCTTTTAATGATGGTAGCATTATGTTGGTTACCAGAAAACCATATCAATCAACATGTTAAACTTAGCTTACAGTTACAGCAGAAGCGTTTTCTGACTAACTCTGACGAATAGGTCCAACATGTGCAATAATTCTCGTAGGGATTTATTTTTTAGGCTATTTTAATGTATTCGTCGGAACAATATTTATATTACTTTCTCAAAAGATAACGTTGAAGAGGAACAGTTTGTCCAACCATAACTCTTTGTTTTTGTTGACATTTATGTCTCTTTGCATCATTATTTCTCTTTATGTGCCAGCAGCACATGGTAACCCATTTATGGGCTGACCGTGCCCAACGTAGCTTGACTTCGATGATCTTACGGATACCGGTAGAGAGTACGTGGTTGGGCCGTTAACAGAACCGTAGATCATCAGAAAACGTTTCTAGACCCGTAGCCTTAATTAAAGCTATCACTCTTAGACGTCCGTTTCAAGACCCTAAGTTCTCACTTTTGTTTTCTCGCTTTCTGAATTGCAGAGGATCACGGAAGTCCTTCAACAATTCAACGTCCACATTGCTGGAGGAGTCGATCATATGTCACGATGGCCGTGTGGTTCGAAACAGCTCGTTGCGCAGAAAAAAGAGCAGATTACGCAAGAAGAATCTGGTAAGAGTGCTATTGAATTAGCCAACAAATTTTGTCGCTAAATGACTTTCACTTCTTGTATTTAACTTATATTCTTTTTCTTCGACAAATTTTTATATGATCTATACCTAGCCCACGTCTACTTTTTCTAACACAACAGATGTTTAAGGGTAATATAAAACTTGTTTATTTATAGTAAATAAAGAGTACCATATGGTATAAGAGATGTACCACAAAATATACAAATTATTCTATATTTATTTATATTAACTCTATTTATACTATCTGCTGATAATATTGGTTATAAGTACTGAGTACAATTTGTGGATGAAAATATTCCCAAAATAAAACTTCGATATGAACTTAGAAATCAGTGGTATCCACTGCTTCACTCAAATCCCTTTAAAGACAAAAATGTACATCAAGCCTTACACTTGTTTCGAATGTATTGAATATCTGCATGAAATTTGTATATAAATGTAGATGAATTCATTTAAAAAAAGATTAGGTATTTTCCACAAAGAACACACGCGAATAAAATCCATGAGTTTCTGAGCGTAAATAAAAGTCTGTTCACCATCGCTAGGGCCGCAAGAGCGATTCCAGCTCGGAGGGTGTGAACGCGAATCATTCCGCCGGAAGTGACGGTAGTTCGTCGAATCAGCAACGTTCGCCCCGCAAGATAAGCGGAAGTCGTGGTATACGTACGATCTCGAGAGATTGCCACGGTCGTTTGACCACCCTGGTGAAATCCGGCTCGTTCTCGGGGTGCACCTCGCATCAGCAGCTTTCTGCAGAGAGGACGATCGTCAGCGACCCGACTCCGCCGTTCAGGTTACCTTGCTGCACTTCGGTGGCTTCCACGTCCGAGACAGAACCCGAAGAGCAACGTAATTGCACGCGAGGCTGCTTCACGTACGACGACAATCTGCTGGATACCGTTCTAAGCAACAAGGAGCTATGCAACCAGCAACTGAACGTCGACAGCGACGTGGAGATGAACAGCCTCGGCAACAACTCGTTCTCCGAGCAGGCTTGGGATAATTATCAGGTAAACGCGTTTAATCCTTAAACGTTTGAACGAGGCCGTTGTTGTTGTCCTCTGTGTCAGTAAATGTCACTGCGTCACCATCACTTGGCGGAATTAATGGCGTTGACTATGGTAGAGGAAACCGTTAGGGTTGCAATCTTGACCAACACTTTTACAAATCGTTTCACTTGGATTTATGTCGGAGTGCAATTTTGTGCAGATTTGCATACATAATTGAACTGACGGTTCTGTCTATGTGGTTAGGTTGCTAATTCGGGTTGAGTGCAGTATTCCTGGGTTAATTGGATTCGTGTTTATGTTGCAATCTGAGTAACCTGGTTTTTGTGGCTATAAAGTAGGGGAAGTAAGAAGTGATGCAGAAGTTGAATGACTAGAGGAGACTATTTCTGTCTTATTAGTTTGAAATTGGAAATTGGTATTGAAAGTTTGCAGCGTCTGAATTTCCAAATTATCAAATTCCAAATTGTCAAGTGGTTAGATACATAAATTTCCAAATTTTGATTTCTAAAATTTCCAGATTCCTCAGTTTCCAAATATATCCCATATAGTTAAATTTCCAAATAGCTGAATTCCCAAATACTCTTACCTCCAACTCCCTAAATTGTCAAATTCCAAATCTCCAAATCCAAATTTTCAAAATCTCTAAATCCAAATATCCCAAATATCCAAATCCTGAAATCTCCAAATTTAAAAATCCCAAACTTCCTAAATTCCAAAATTCGCAATTTAAATTTAAACTCCTTCAAATTCCCAAATCTCAGAGTTCTATTTTTACAAAAAAAAAAAAATTGAGTGAAATTAAAAGAATGTGAGATGTCTCCATTAACCTGATACGATTACTAATTTTCAAGTTCTTTGTTATCGACAGGAAAAATATATGAGCGAGCCATACAGCGAAGCACCTGACGTGGAAACGGCCCGAAGATTATTGGAGTTTGGAGATGATTACCGAAACTTCCTCGACAGTCAGTCGGATTGTGCTTCCAGCATGAGTGCAGTTCCAACTAGTTCGCCACTGCCTAGAAGTCGTATGCATCATGTACGTTCTATTCTATTCTTCTTACTTGATCAAGTGTCTATATTCTTTCTATGATGTGCACACTTCTGTTTATCATATGGTAAAAAGAAACATCATGTCCAGTAATCCCAATTACACCAACTGTCCAAATTCACACAAAATGTTGTTCACACAAGATTAAATTTCTTAACACTCCTTTTTTGAACAAGTGTAAGATCTTTAGTTGTTAGTATTGTACATAAACATATGTGTCGAGAAGTTGCTGTGGAAGAATTCCTCTGCAGTAAATAAAAGTTTGGTATTTTGTGTTTAAACGAACGTCGTGTGAATGTTTGCAATAAATTCATTTTTACCTTGCAACCTTGTCACCGAATTATTACCTTGTACCAGTTTCGATTACTCGCACCCTGTAACACCTTTGTGTACGCGTATCAGTCGATACTTAAATTGTTCACAATTTCCGTTTCTTATTATCTTGATTGTAACGTACAACGATTCTTAGCGTTCGTTTTCTTTTTGAGTTCGTGTTGCCGCGTTGAAAAGAAATTTCCTTTCACTCGATCCCACTGTGTTGAATCTCTTCGTCTGTTATCGAGACGTCGCTTGAGACGAACGCGTCTCTGCGATGACGATATCTTAACGAGGGTAAACGATGTAATTACAGATACAGTCGCTGCTGAAAATACTTTTACAGACGATATGTAGAGCAAGATTTCGTGACAACGAATCAGTCATTGTGAATTGCATTTCTGATAAATATCGTGGGATACCTATCTCTGGTACTGTTAGTACGTATTTTATGCAGTCGACTTCTGTTATTCTTCGATCATTTTTATGTGGAAAAAGGGGCTTGGAAGTTTCTGTGTTACGTACAGTCACGTGCGGAGTACAATTGCTTTAAGTGTGAGAGTAGGAGGGTCTTTCGCCATTTGCAAATGTTGAGGATCATACTGGAGTTTAGGGAAAATCTAGAGGTTGGGGAGAGCCTAAGAATACATAGACGGAAATTTCTTATTTGAAAATTTCATTTAGAAATTTGTAGATTTAAAAAAATAGAGAACTTGTACCTTTGAAAAATGCAAAAGCTGTATATTTAGAAAAAATTAGTAACTTAGAAAAATTAAAAATTTGTAAATTAGAAAAATTAAAAATTTGTAAATTAGAAAAACTAAAAATCTGTAAATTAGAAAAATTGAAAATTTGTATCTTAAACAAAATAAAAAATTTGTAAATTTGAAGTACTGCAAGTCTGTAAATTTAGAAAAAATTAAACATGTATAAGTTTAAAAAATTGTACATTTTTAAATAGATTATACATATTCTTTTTTTTATCACATAATATGATTCTGACTAATTCTTTTGTAGCTATATTTTGGAGTGTTAAGTATTACAATCATTGCACATGTTAGTAATATTGGACCAATTATATATATAGATATATACATTAAGAGTATTTGAAGATTAGTTCGTTATCTTCAAATTAACAGGTCTTAGATAACTACGATAAGTTAATTTCGAGAAATGTGTGTTTTTATTCCAACAAGTTTGAGCATCACTGGCAGACAGAAACTTCGTCAGCTTCTCTTTGTTCTGCTTCGATATCTTTTAACCAGTGGTGCTCAAACATTTTGTTCCAAATTCTTAAGAGGTCACAGTGAAAACTAACACGATTACAGGAAGACTATTCTATGAACCTCACAATATCTACAATTGTACTCAAAGCGAGCGATATTAATAAAACTTTGATAATTATCAGTTTATTTCATTAATTTATTTATAACAACGTTATACGTCAATGAAAATTAAAAGTAAGAGTGCATTTTGATCTTAAATTAATATGAAGTTATAAAAATTAGTATCAAGTTTTAAAAAATTATAAAAATTTCTATGAGAGTATTCACAAAAGAAAATTCAAGATTGCACATCAAATGTACAAAAGAGCAATAGCTATAACATGCCACCTTCTTTTCAGCGATACATTTTAATTAGCCCTAATTAATTAAACTCTACGTTGTACTTGTTACAGGAAATGATTGATACCACAGAGGACAGCGACAGTGACGTAGAGGATATCCGGAACGTGGTGGAAAAATCGCAATCTCAGTTAGCCCTCGCTGAAAATCTATTCGCGAGGTCTAATAACGGAACGATGCCAGATGATTGCGTACGTATGATATTGAGTATATTATTCCCTTGGTCTTGCGTTGGGAAAACAGTATACAAATTGTTCAAGTGCTTTTTAAAAGGCTTTAAAAAGTTTGCTTCTCTTTTCTATCGCAAAATTGCCTCTACGAGTGTTAATATTGTAAGCATGTGTGAACGCATGAAGTGTTTCGTTTGCAATTTGGTGTCGTCTGTTTCACACGATTACGAGAAGTGTGATTAGTTACGCTTTTACTCTTGCGTTTTTATTTTTAATTTTGCGAATACCTTAGCGTATCTTACTAGTGGTTGCGTTTAGCGAGCTTTGTAGAATAAGTATGCTTTAATCCATGGTACTGTGATCGATATCTGACATTTTGAAATTTTTCTAAGCCTTTGAACTGACGACCTTGTGGATGTTCTTGTATGATGTACGATTAATTTAAACACATTTTAGAGCAGATTAGATATGTATGTAAAATGTATATTATTTTTAACGAAGGTTTGATACATTTTATATTGTAGATGAAACTACTTATGCCGCAAAGTTTACTTTTGTGTACTCTGCAAATAAAGTACGAAATTTCAGTAGATAATTACAGAATAATTATTAATAATTACATGGAGTAGGTATGCATAAAAAGTAGCGAGCATTTAATAAAATTTCATTCTGTAGCTTTTTGTAAATAAGATTATCTCAAAAAAAGTGTTGTACCATAAAATCAACTTGTAACTTTACAAGTATTATGTTGAATGAATATGAAATACATACTTATTCGAATGAAGAAAAAAATGGTTATATAGCAATAGTCTGCATGTTTACTATTACCTTGTCCTTATTCCTCGCTTTTGCAATGTATACAAATCACGGAGACAAACGTTCGCTCGAGGGAGCAGTTTTGTCTCTGGCTTGCTGCACAGTGTTGTCCTTTGCAAGGATACCTTCACTCAGGAAAATGCTGAGACGGTGCTTCTGAATGACAAGATGTAAGGTACAGTTATATTCAAGGCTTTCCGTAATTATATGCAATACAGAGCGTTTCAAAATTAAATAATTGCTCTACAGTTCACAGAAGCAAGAAACGTTACTGTGGTAAAATTAATAATTTTAATACATCTTAATAAACTACAATCCTTTTTTAGTAAAACTGATGTTTGTAAACTACTGAAATAGTTGGCTGGCAAACTTTTCAACTAATTATCTAATATGTGACATAAATGAAAATTACATCTGGAGTGTCTCTGGAAGATGAATAATAAAATGAATTTTCAGCGATAAATTAAAGTATCAAATCTTTTATGCAACATTGTATTAAATTGTTCTTTAATGATTGTTAATAATCTTTTCTGTATTCGAAACTAAGTTTCGTTATGAAACATTGAAACACTCTGTACGTCCGCCTATCCCTTTTTCCTTTATTAATTACTGCTTTCGTCAGCTGAAATAAAGCGAACAGTATCAAGCGTAATGAAGTGCTAACTGGTGTACTGATTTTCATCTTGTTACCATTAACCTGTTAGCGAAGTTTTTTTATTTATTAAGGAAGTTGATGCATGTAATACAAAATGAATGAAAACAGGTAGTGGTTTAATTTCTTAATAAATGAGGATCGACAGACAAACTCATCTTCTTCATACCGGATTAATTACCGATAAACGCTCATAATTCATAGGATATGTTGCTCAGAGTTATTGGAAGTTGTACCATGTATACTTTTGAAGCAAATGAGGATGATATGGAACAAAATGAATATGTTGTGTTAAAAATGAATAACTAATTTATAATTGCATGATACAGGTATAATTGCGTGACTTGCAATAATGACTATGTAAACGTTGTTAGTGCGCGTTAACAGGTTCAAGACTGTTTTATCAGTGTCGATATAAATTAAACTTTTTGTCATAACTTATGTATGTAAATTGGCTCATTTTCTATTAATATCGCAACAGGGTAAATTGTATTAATGCAAGTCTAACGTTCTTCATAGAACACACATTTTCATCCATGTTCCACAAAATAATAAAAAAGAGAATTCGTTAAAAAATATATTTAAACATTATATTAAACAATTACATTAGGTTCGATGCAATTAGAATCTCTAATAATTGGAAATCGAATGTAATATCTTTTGATTTTGAGCATAAAAATATTACATCATTTTGATAATTTAAAACGAAATATAAAACTTTCTAACTTCGAGCAATATACCGAAGTAGCCTAATTATTCTGTGCGTTAAAAATTCCTTCTGCGTTGCAATTGCTTGAACAGTGCTATTCTGCTGAATTTAAGAGATAATTGGCTCGGTGTTGATTCTTGCATGACGCTTTGTAAATACGGTGTATCTGAAAGTGACTGTAAGAATACTGATTTTTGACGTTTGTGTTTGTAGACGGAAGTCGAGTGCGCGTGTAGAGAAAATTTACGATGCCTTCACGCGTTATTGGAGTCGGTCAGCAATTCGTTCAGAAGCGAAAAGTACATGAAACAAGTTCGTGGTGAGTACAATAATCAAATTCAACGTCGATCATTCTCTATTTCGTTGTCATATATGACCGCCGTGTTAGTTACCGCTCTGAGCGGCCTTGTCTTCCTACTTCTATCATAATTCTTTCCTCTCTTTTGTCAAACCTAAAACGGTTTTCAATTGAACATTCTAAACAGGCGAGAAGAGGTGGTTCAGAGGAATGCTTCCCTCGTATCGAGCGATCGTTTTGTTCATTCTGATCGCTTTGCTTCACGATACTTTCAATTTAGAACCCATTATTTTAAATGTTGAGAGTTAAGTTTGTACAAAATATTTTATCGAGCTTAATCAGTGGATTCTTCATATCTCATGGAGAATACTGAAATTTGCCAATGGGTTCAGAATCATTGACACACGTTTCCCAAAGAGGTTCATCAATACCAGAATTGATCGACAAGTCTTAATCGCACTTACAGATTTTCTTTAAGGTCTCTGTGTTTAGTTTGATTCGTATTTTGGCGATATCTTATTTTGTGATAGTTAATTTTACAGCGATACGGTGACAAGTATGAATCTCGCTATATTGCCACGGACGAAGCTGGGAGAAGATTCTTGGAATTGGCGATATAATGCGTGATTATGTTGCACACGACGCGCGATGTGTGGTAATATAACGCGTGGCGATACAACGCGTAGTAATAAAAAACATGGCGTCATTCAACGCATGGCGATACAACGCGTAGTAATACAAAACATGGCGTCATTCAACGCGTGGCGATCTACAATTTTGCGCCTTTTTATATAATAATGGTGAAGCCATTGCTATTACGTAAAAAGATATTATAAACGTTGGCAGTAAAGCAAGAGTTCACTGTATTTATAAAATGAATTCACCACCGTTAATTGTGATTATATTTGAAGATATATTGTTGAGTCTAATGGAACTTCATTCTACTCTATTGAATAATAATTCTCATATATTGCATTGTTCGAAAATTTCTTCACATGCATTACTGATGCATAGTCAGAAAGTTTGTCAGATAAAGCTTCACTGAATTCTGGTATTGATGAAAATTGTGTCGATGATTTTAACGATGATTTCAAATCTTTTCTTGATAATTCGGAGCTGTATAGTCATAAGAGTGGTAACTAGCAGAACTTATTCGTTTAACAAAGTCTTATTCTTGATTAAGTTAAACATTTCACGAGCTAGCGTGTGTAAATAATACTTTTGTAAGTGATTTACGAAGACTGATATGCAAGTATTAGTATGTAATATACTTTTCTTTGAGAACATATTCTCCGAGATATCGTTCGTGATGAAAATCTCATTTTAAACGCTTAAAATTTTTGTAATACATTTGTAATTATCTCGGCTGTTCGAAGTGTCAATATTTGGCCGTTCAAAGTGCGAAACGTAAGAATATTAAATTGTTTGGACGTTGCTTGCGCACAGAACCGTGTATAATACAGTTTATGTAATTTCGCACATATATACATAAATGCATGTGTAAAAGACGGTGGCAGAAAACGTTCAGTCTTGAAATTGTTGGGAAATGAAAAATTTTCTTGTAGAATTAATTTATAAATTCTAGAAGTGTTGGAATTATTATGGAAAATATTATTTATCATAAAACTATAATTTTATATAATCATGAAGCCATAACTTAAGTTTTATATAATTAAAATGGAATTACAATTTTGTCTACATGTGTTGGTAAATGTAAAATTATTTATTTTATGTAACAAGAAAAATCAGGTTTGTCTCGTTAGTTCTAGTATTCGTCCACAGGTGGCGATAGTGGTATTTTTCTAAAACCCCGATAAAAATTTAAAAAATATATAAATACAAAGTTTATCCGTATTTTATAAGGCTTATCCAATATTTTAAAATTCCTAATCCTGGAAGAATAAATTTTTTATTGATCTAGTGTGTTAGAAATTAGTGTGTTAGAAGGTAGTGTACATGAAAGTAATAAAGTGGCAATATAATAAGAGTCGCTCTCATACCATTCCGATAAAAATGCAAACTTTTCAACACATCCAGAATATATAATCGTTAACGCTATAAAAGAGTTTTCAGTTTCGTTCGATTCCAAAATTGTTCGTTTTCCACCATTGTTCTTTGCCTTAGCCATAAGTTATCTGCATGCTGAGTGAATTATTTTGCACACGCTGATTTCCATTTCCGGTTGAACGCGACCTCGATAAAGAATAAGCTAAGCTTCGTTTTATACATACTGTAAATTAACGTGTTTGCTTTCAAAGCGAATAACTTTTTCTTCCTTTACAAGATTGCATGATTGAAATCGTTTGAAAAACGGATTATTACCGAGGAATTTAATCTGACGGCTATTATTAGCGTTGCTGTGTATTTAATATAATAAGGAAATAATGAAATTGCGAGAGGGAACGCAATTTGTACGCGTTTGATTTTTATAATTCTATTATTTAATTTGCTAACGCTCAATCAATTTTACTTATATTTTTAAACGATACTTTGCTCGTTTTTTTGCCTCGTTGCAGCGTAGCATCTTTATAGTATTTTTCATTTTTAGTTGACTTTTGTATACGTTCATTGTAATTATTTTATAATAAACACTGCTTTCTTGTGGCTTCTTACTTAATTATTCTTTTGTTTCTTTCTTTTTTTTCGTTTACACCTGTCGATATTGATCATCCGCAAGATTCAAAATTAGAAAATTTTCTACTAATTGTAACATTTAATATATTGAATCTGTATATAATAAACAAATGGATATAATTTAGTGTATATTATTTGTAAGTGTATATTATTCAGTTTAGTCTATATTTTAGAGAAATTTATGGAACGTGGTTTGTTTATCTTAATTATACATACTTCTTCCAATTAAGATGGCTTCCTCGTTTACATCGATAAGTCGATTCTCTACTGCATTAATTGCTTGCACCATGAAATTTTAAACGTATATTCCTTATCAATATTAGAGCACTAGTTTTCTTAATTACTAAAATAAGTAGACCTTGTATACGGGGAAAGTGGGTTTATAAATTCTGTACTATCTAATTAAAGTCGTAGAAACAAATTAAAAATAATATTCTGCATTAAAAGAACACGTATTAAAATCGCTGATTATGGTCGAAGTTTTCTGGTACTGATCCACATCTCTAAACAGAAAGACAGTTTTAATTTTTTTTGTGAACTAACAATTTTACAATTTTAAAGTTGATATTCTATTTAACCCCTGAACCTACAATTTTCTAGCCAGTTGCATAATTCACAGCTAATTATTGCTACAAGATTAACGTGACTAAAAGAAGTTAAAATGTTACGCACGTTTTACCTTCAAAATATGCAGATTACTATTAGAACTGAACGCATAATTCAATTGCAGCAAAAATATGAGTTTGATTAACTCATATTCAATCTTTGCGTCATAAGTATAACATGATCTTGTAAGTCAAAGGTTAACTTAAAATTAAATAGAAGAAATCATAGTCAACGTACTATGCAATCGAAATTGTAGTTAAATTGCAGTTAAAATAGCTCTATTATAAATTATCTCAGCTCTATCAACATCGAATAAATTACACAAAAGAATTGATAAACCCCATCGATTTAAAATGTGGAGCTGCATCTCTGCAAGGTCCACACAAGGTCTTTAACTGAACGCTATGAGGAAGTTTTTCTATGCACGTACACGTCATTTACCATAAACCCTGAATTAGTCACGGCAGCACTCACCGTTAATAAGCATGAAAGTACAAAAACCAAGCCTTATCCCTTGAAGCAACTTTATCGAGTCCTGCGAGCGCGTAAAGATCCTTGGATCCGGAAGCGAGCGCAAGAAGCTACCGATTCATCCGTCCATTAAACAAACGTTGAACCCCGGTTCTCGTCCGGTGTGCCTCCGTTTTTCCCCTATGATTATCGTGCAGGAGAATCGAAATCCTGAAAGGAAGCGCTATTAATCCGGTCGATTCTTCCGGCGCACGCCGCGATAATCCGAACGACGTGTGGGTGCATTCGCGTAGGTGGACAGCGTATGTACAGTCAAGAGAAAATCTGTTTTTCGAGTTTAAAGGTGATAAACGGCGAAAGAGGAGTTATTTTATCGTCGATTTTTATTTCTGGTTTCACATGAAAAATTGAAGGGATCTTGAGAAGTTATTGGGGATTTGAAAATTCCGGGATAGGGAGAGAATTTTTGGAGATTTTGGAATTTATGGATTTGACGGTTTGAGAATTTGGGAATTTAGAATTTTGGAGACATGGGTGTGCAGTGAACGTGGAGATTTGTGGAATTTGGAGATTTTGGGATTTAGGGATTGAATTTAGGAATTTAGGGAATTTGAGGATGTGGAGATGTAGAGATGTCGGAATTTGGGGATGTGGGGATTTGGGGATTTGGGGATGTAGGGATTTGAGGATGTGAGGATTTGAGGATATGGGGATTTGAGGATGTGGAGATTTAGGGACGTGGGAATTTGGGGATGTGAGTATTTGGGGACGTGGGAATTTGGGGATGTGGGAATTTGGGGATGTGGGTATTTGGGGATGTGTAAATTTGGGGATGTGGGAATTTGGGGATGTGGGTATTTGGGGATGTGGAAATTTGGGGATGTGGGAATTTGGGGATGTGGGTATTTGGGGATGTGGGTATTCGGGGATGTGGAAATTTGGGGATGTGGGGATTTGAAGATGTGGGGATTTGGGGACATGGGGATTTTGGGACGTGGGAATTTGGGGACGTGGGAATTTGGGTATGTGGAGATTTGGGGATGTGGAGATTTGGGAACGGGGGAATTTGGGGATGTGGGAATTTGGGGACGTGAGAATTTGGGGATGTGGGGATTTAGGGATTTAGAAATTTAAAAATTTAGAAATTTAGGTGTTTAGGGATTTAGGTATTTCAAAATTATAAGATTTCCGAATCTAGATGTATGCCAATGTAGGGATGTAGGGCGCAGGAATTTGGGAATTTAGAAATATGGGGTACAGATTTCGAGAGATTCACAAATTCATAGATTCAGACATATGAGAGTATAAGTATTTGGAAATCTATGAATTTGGCGATTTAAGAATTTGATACCTCTACGATTTGCAAACTTAGAATTTCAAAAAATTTGCAAGCTGAAAAATTTCGTAATTTCATTACTAACAATTTTGGAAAGTGAAAATCTTTGGAAGATCCCTAACATCCCTAATAAACTTTCCTAATGTTATATCAGGGAATTTAAAAATATGAGAGTTTTTATAAATTAAAAGTATGCCAAGTTGTCATGTAGAGGAAGATAACATTGCACTCGAGTGTACACACCAGGGTGTATAGCAGTACACCTTCGAATCTCACCTTATAAGAAGCAGAACGAGTCGGCGGAATCACACGAACACGTTGTTCGGCCGTTCTCGTGTTGTTCGTCGGCGGGATAGCGAGAGAATCGTCTGTCCGCGTGTACCACGCTCAGTGGGTTGCTTTTCCTATCGCGAGGAACCGCGCCGTCCTCCGCTCAGCTGATTCTTCCAAGTTCGAACGACACGCGCCAGTTGACGTTCTACAAAGCTTCTGTTCACTTCGCTGTCTCAAAGTGCGAGTCAATTAAATTTTTACTGGCTTTCAATCTTTTTTCTCTATCTTCACTAAAATTCTTTTTTCTATATTCGTTAAAATTCGGTATCGTGATCGTAAAATAAGTGAGTGCACTTTATAATTGCTGAGTTGGTCGAAGAGCTTTGTCAGGTTTTTCTGAGTGAAATTAAGACGTAAATTTGGATCAAATGTACATATTAAAATTATATTGAAACTTCTTTAAAATTTTGTGTATTGAGATTTTATTGAAGTTTTGTTAAAATATACGGTGGAATTCTATTGAAGTTTCATTGAATTATATATATTTTTATTCAAGGTTTTATGGAAGATTTTTTAAAAATATATGTATAAATTTAAAATATGATTAAAATACATATCTTTGAAGTGTGTTATTGAAATGTATACTGAAGTGTATTAAAATATGTACATTTTTTGTTTAAATTTTTAATAACAATTTTATAAAAATACATATATTAAGATTGTATAAAAATATGCCCCTATCGTTTGCAGCAAAATATATCAATATCGTTGTTTAAGAACTTGAGATACTCACGTCTAAAAATATTGGAAAACACTCATGTTTACATCACTCCGAGAAGTTTCTTCTATTTTAATTTTTTCCACCTAATACAAAAAGAGAATTAAATTACTGATTTTTGACTTCGATGTCTTTTACACTAAAATATAAAAAATGTTAACATATATAGGAATCATTACAGCAATTTCTACATAGCATTTGAAATTATTTTTTACATAAAATATTGAACTATTTATAAATTCAGTGGTAAGCACTAATTTTTGTCAAAATGTAACATTGATATTTTGTGTACCAAGTATACAGATATTATTAAAATATATACCTTGATATTAAAATTTAGTAAAATTTAACCTTCTTACACAAGGTGAATTATTATTAATCAAGGTTTCAATTGATCGTCATTGACCTTGCTGTACTTAGTCTTCCAGAACAAGGATCACTTTTCACGAGAATATTTCTGACAAATATTGCAAGTCATAATTAGCACCTGTAATCATTTTCTGCTCTTCTGTTGTGCCTTTGAATTTATTCAAGGTTCTCACTTTCATGAAAATAATATATCAACAAAATAAATCTTATTTATCTTTTTAAGTGCATCTTTCACAACCATTTGTTTAAATAGAAACGCAAATCAAAATGTGTATTACACATATGACACATAACATGTGAAATGAACACGACACTTGCTGATAAAAATGATAAATCTCTTTGACCAACTCGGTATTGTTCTGTATCGAGTATTTTGCGTGCATTTCTATTAGTGTGAGTCATTGCAAAAACCTCGTTTAAAAACATTTTCGTATCTTGATATTTCGTACGCGTTTGCGAAATAAATTTGAATACATTTGATGATATATTGTTTTATAAATTGCGTATTTTTTACAATGTTTGTTCGATATGAGTTATTGCAAAAGATTCATTTAAAAATATTTCGATACTTCGCATTTGTGAAATCAGATTAAATTCACTTGGTAGATTATTTTGAAAACTTAGGATTTTATACGAATTTTTTTGAATATGAGTTATTGCAAAAACTTTGCTTAAAAATATTTTTATCTTTCACTATTTTTAATATTTTTCAATTTTGAATATTTTAATATTTTTAGTACTTTTAATATTGTTAATATTTTTAATATTTGTAATATTTCAAATGTATTTAATATTTGTAATGTTTCGATACTTCATAAAACAAGTTAAAAACGAATCGCTTCGAAGATTTATTTCTTACAAAAATCAACAAATTCCAAATAGTCTCAAAACTGACTTGTCCAAAACTGACCTACTATTTAATAATTATAATGCTCCATACAGCAAAAAAATCGCGAAATAAACTGGATTTTCGCAATGAAATTTGGTGCTTCAGTGAGTATCGTAAACAGTGAGGTTTTGAAAGTGGTGGAAGAAATGTAGGTTAATTCTGACAATAAGAGAATCAGAAGGAATTAAGGATCTCAGTGACTGCTACTCGATAGCGTGCAGTTAGGTAATTTTCCGTCGATACAAACGTTTGATAGCGTGTGCGAACACGGTTCATTCCGTGTTGGAGTGTAATAGTAAAAAGATTTTGTACCGTTGAAGTTAGTGGACTTCTCGACTTAATTAGTGCATTGAATTAGAGAACAGTTAACCGAACCGCAATGATGGTCGAAAAAGCAGAAAACGGTGTCAGAAAAGATGCACAGGATACCTGTTACGTGTATCAAGAGATTATCGCGAAGGATCAACCGGATGGTGCCTGTACGTACCCTTTATGTTGAATCCTTGAACCATGAATCCTTTTAAATGTTACTATGCTGTTACTTGATCATTTAAACGTTATTACCGAAAGATAATATCGACGTGTATCTAATTTCATTTCTTCAATAACGTCTTTCATGAAATTCAGAAAAGTTCCTTAGAATTTTTTTTAGTGAGGAGTCATCTCAACATCGACTTTTCATCGACTCTAATATTTTTATATTTCTAAATAGTTTATTTGAAAACTTTTATATTGTTAAATTTCTTATTTGAAAGTCTGGAAAATTCAACATTCCCACATTTGTAACTTTCTTATCTAGAAATTTGGTCATTTCCATATTGACAAATTTCTTATTTGAAAATCTAAAAATTTGAGAATATCTGCACTTATAAATTTCTTATTTTGAAAATCTGTATATTAATAAATCCCTTAATTTTTCATAATTATTCATGAATACCAGTTTGCAAATTTAAACATTCAAATGATCAGAATTTCAAAGTAGATGTAAATTTGCAAATGTGATATATTAAATCTCTCATCTGAACTAGTAATTAATTTTTTACAACTTTGAAAGAGGCGCAAAAATAATTACGAGTGAAAGTATTAATTTCTTCTCGCTCAATCGATTACCCAGCACAATCTATCCATCGATCAAATGAAGTAGAACAGTCGGCAACTGGCAAATTTTATCGACTCCCAGCATAAATTGTTTAAGGGAAATTTTAAACTTTCGTTTACGTCTCCATAGTAGGCGTTTCGAAATAGCGATGTCCGTTCAGAGTCTGACATCATCCCGGAAGATAACCTGGTATTCTTCTCCGCCGGTGTTCCGTTACCTGTCAAATCGATTGCTCGTGCTCTTTTTCGTCGATAACTCGATATCGACACGTATTTAATCTTCGAGTTTCAAACGAAAATTCCCTATTTCTTGTAATTTAACTATCTGTATTTTATAATGCTATCGCGCGATGAAAACCGGCTGAAGCAGGTCGACGTGAAACCAAAACAACGTGAAATGAAAATCGCGTGACGTGAGCATCGCAAAATAACATTTATCAGTTCGTATTTATAGTTGTATATTTGTCATTACTTTTCGTATTTAACATTTTTTAAAATTGACAAAAATTGTTGGTATATTGGAATTGTTACATCTCTCGTTATATTGCCACGCGTGACACGTCATTATTTTTCGTATTTGAAATTTTAATAAATTTTTTTAAATTGTTATATTAGAATTATTATATCTGTTGTTATATTGCCATGCGTAACACGTCATTATTTTTCGTATTTGAAATTTAAAAAAATTTAAAAAAATTATTATATCTCTCGTTATATTGCCACATGTAACACGTACCTTTAGTTAATAAAAAGAATATATACAATTACATAATTCCTTTGTCTCAATGAATACGAAGGTTAAAAAATAGAAACGAAATAGAAATAATTATCATAATTATGAAAATAATTTTTATGTAAATTGTGAAGGTTAAGATAAACAATCTTGCCATTAAATTAAAATTTATTTGTATACAATATTACTATATTACATATAAATAAAGTTACATGATTTATAATATTTATTTTTTATACGATTTTGTATACCGTGTATGATTATGCACTCCTGACGAACTTATTTCTTGCTAATTAGTAATTGCGGTTAAAATTAAATAATGATAATCTTTTGCTATATTGCAATAATCTTATTGCAGATGTTTATGCATTTGACGACAAAAGAATTTTTTTGTTAATTTTTTGTTTATCGACGATTGCGGTCAGTATATACTAACCTTCCTCCTTCATTTGGACGGTCAAAGCATTATATTTTCTATTTATTACGTCGTTCACAATTCGTGATTGTGTAGTGCCAGGAGAGGATCATGAATTCACGGTTAATTTTATCGCACGCTTCATTCTGACATAATTCATGCTGTTTGCGTCGATTATCAGCCTTGAATACATTTTCGCACGAAGTTGTTATGAACCTAACATTTTCGGAGAAATTTCTGGAGCGATAAGATTTTAGAAATAAAATTCACTGGTGAGTTATGTAATAAGATCTTATTGCAGACTTATTTATCGCTTGAACAATTTAAACTTTCGGTTATTAAATTCTAATATTTTTATAGAAAGGAATATTTTTAATGGATTAATATTTTGTTTAGGAGGAATATGTGTAAATGAAAATGGGGTGTAATGAATTAATAGAGGAAAATGGAAGTGGGTCATGCGATTTGGTTCTAGTTCAAAGTCAGTGATGTGCCAAGCTTTATTAATAGATGTTTAAAGCGAGAAGATATCGTTAATTTATATTAGACTAACACACATGGTTCTATTGTAGATTATTTTTTTATTGATATGTTGTTTCTATTTTATAGGAATTTTTCAGACTTGGTATTTTAGATGTTTAGAAAGTGAAATTTTAGAATTTGGGAATTTTTGGGAATCTAAGAATTTTTTGACGTTTTGGGGTTTAAGAATTTTGAGGTTTTTGGGATTTAAGAATTTTGGGACTTTTTGGGAGATTTGAGGATCTTGGAATTTGAGATTTTGAGGATTTAAGTATTTGAAATTTTGTTATTTGAATTTTGAAATTTGGAAACTTGGAACTGTGAGAACTCACTAAACTAGAAATTTGGAAACTAAACTAGTCTTTGAAAATTTGAAGACATAGGAATTTAAATATTTAAGACTTCATGGACTTAGAAACTAAGATGCTTTGAAATACAGGAATAAGAGAATTTAAAAATTTATTATATGCAAAACTTGTCAATTTCACAGTTTCCAAATTTGAATGATTCATTCGAACGAATGAATGAAAGGACGAATGCGTCCTGCATTCTTACGTTTTTATTAATTAGAACAATGTTCAAAAAGCATACTAAAGAGATACTAAAGTTCCAAACCATCGTAACCTTCGCCTCCTAAAATTTTAAGATTTTACCCTTGAAATTCTCACACATAATTTTTTCAACACCCTCTTATCACACGCAAAAATGCGAATTATCTACCACGAATACCAATCTCTATAAACAGGAGAAGCAATTTAAATCCTTCAAGCACATTCCAGATTAACAAAAATCTCATCAAACCGATCAGCAAATTTTTTATTAGTCTAATCGCGATAATTATTCAAACAGCGATTACTTACGCAATAATTCGATAACTCATTCGCAACACGTCGTACAAATCAATACCGACAGCTTTCGTATCGATTTGCCACGTGTACCTTACATAATGTCTGACAATATGATAATTTAGTTTAGTTAATCGGGTAACATAGTTTAACAAGATGCGCACATAACGTAGTCGAACGAGCGTAGTTGAAGTTTCACACATCTGCAAGCTAGATAATGCAATTAGGCTCGCCATAATTGTACGAAGCATCCAAGTAGTTACATATGTGCATGCACACCCACATACGTGTAGCGAGTGTTATGAAAGCGACCACGTTAAAACAGGTCAACGTTAACGCGAGAATGAATGCAAGCTCGTTAATCAACCACCTTCTAAAGTTTCTATCGGACGGATCTTGGATGACGGAGAAATAGTTACCGGAACGATTGTGTTCTAGTGCTTTCTATTTAATTTCATCGAGGCACATGTGTGTCTGCCTTCAGGAGCCGATCATGTAGTTCTAGTGAATTATTGTCTTTCAAATACGTAGCTTCGATGTGGAACGAAAGAACGATGAGTATGCAGGACAGATGTGTACATATGAATTTGTTGGGAATGTAGGAGATTTATGATCGTTGTTCTTGTGATGAATTGTTAAATTCTATGAATTTTTCATTTGTAAGTTGGGGTGGTGAGAATTATTAGATTTAGAAATGTAAGCAATTTCGGGATCTTTTACATTTGGAAATTTGGAAATTTTTAGATCTTTTACATTTGGAAGATTTTGTGATTTGTAAGTTGGAGTGGTGATTTTGGAAATCATTAGATTTAGAAATGTAAGCAATTTGAGGATCTTTTGTATTTGGAAATTTGCAAATTCTAAATTTCTAAACTTTTAAATCCTTAAATTCTCAAATCCTTAATTTTTCAAATTGTCAAATCTCTCAGACTCTAAATTCCTAAAATCTTAAACTTCTAAACCATCAAATCACCAAACCCCTAATTTCTTAAATCTTTAAATCACCACATCCTCAGCCCATAAAACTCTAAATCACTAAATCACCAAACCCACAAATCTCTAAAACCTTAAATTACTAAATCCCCAAATTCTATAATCACCAAACCTTCAAATGCCAAAATCCTTGCATTCCTGAATCCCCAAATTCCTAAACTTTTATATCACCAAATGCATAATTCCCAAAATTTCCGAATTCCTAGTTTCTGAAAATGAAATCACTAGATCCCTAAAATCGTAAACTTCTAAACCATTAAATCACCAAACCCCTAATTTCTAAAATCTTTAAATCACCAAATCCTCAGACCCCTAAAACCCTAATTTACTAAATCCCCAAATTCTATAATCACCAAACCTTCAAATCCCAAAATCCTTATCCCTGAATCCCCAATTCCAAAAATTCCAAGTCTCTAAAATTAAACATAAAATACTACTTATAAATTACTCGAAATATCTAAAGACATTAAATACATCACGATATAATATCTCGAACCTAGAATTCGAATTAATTGCCAGATCATTCAGACACGTCGAAGATTTATGAGCAGTTGAAATGTAAGCTAAGTATCTAGCAGGATAGGAATATCCCGATACCGTTCGAATCTAGTAACGTGTTATCCTTTTGCCGGATTGAGACGTGTTGATCGAAGAAGAGGTACACGAGTTTCGACATTTTTTCCGCCGAGGGTGTTAATTAATCGCTATAGCTTGCACGTTCAACCCGTGGAGCCTCGATAGTTCCTTTCTCGCGGTTTATTTTCCTGACGTGATGAATGTTAGACGCGTTTAGAGAAAGTCCTAATAATGTGTATCGGACGATCGTGATTCTTGTACGATGAAGGATGCTCGTAAATTTAGGTACCGTTTACGCTAATAGGCTCTTGTATCACGAAACGAACACGCGAAGGGTGATCGATAAGCATTTTTATCGAACGTCACGTTATTTCCATGATATACAGTTATAATAATTACTTCAACATCGACGATCGGTAGCTGTGTTAATTTCATATCCGAGAGGAAATTACTATGCGCGGATAGTAGGGTATCTCTGGGTAGATAATATTTCTTGATAGGTGGAAATATTTCTGGGTAAATAGAATTTCTGGATGGATATATTCCTGGATAAATTTCTAGATTTATTATACTTAAGGATTTTTAGAATTTTTGATATTTTTAGATGGATAACATTTTTTTATAGATAGAAATATTTTTAGATAAATTGAATTTCTAGATTGAAATATTTTTAGGTAAATAGAAGTTCTGTATAGATAGAAGTATTTCTAAGTAAATAGAATTTCTGGGTAGATAGAAATATTTCTGGATAAAAAAATTTCTAGATTTATTTCTAAGGATTTTTAGAATTTTTAATATTTCTAGATAGATAGAATTGTTTCAATGTTAGAAATATTTTTAGACAAATTGAATCTTTGGATTGAAATATTTTTGGACAAATAGAATTTTTGAATAAATAAAAATATTTCTAGGTAAACAGAATTTCGAGGTACATTCTAAATATTTTCAGAATTTCCAAATGTTTCTAAATAGACTGAATTTTTAGATAAATAGAGATTGCAGATATATTCTACTGTCCATCCGTAATAATTTTTTCTTGAATATAAAATTATCACAGCTGCTGATTGTCAGTGTTAACACGTTCCGTGCCACGTGTACCACCGGTGGTACACGGTAAACTTGATCGTCAGGCCACGTGTACCACCGGTGGTACACGCAGTCATATTTATTCAATGCGCTGAAAATATATATTTTATTACAAATATAATTCTGTAAACTATATTTCTACCTAAAAAATGAAGCATTATACAAGATGCAGTATAGAACAAAAGAAAAAAAGAATTACTTATGTATTAAGGATGTAATGAAATATTGTGTGATAATATATTAATCTTTAGTCAAAATATCAAATGGCCTGAACGACAAGTCAGGCAAAAATGGCTTGGCACGGAACGTGTTAAGTTTATTATTGCAATACCCTGTATATTACTTCCTATTGAACAAGAATTACATCTGATTATTTCTGAATCAGACTAATCTAAGTATACTTTTATTACTTTAAAGGAAACAGAATTATAAGAGAACTTAAACATTCGTCATATAATAACCAGGTAGTAACTACTAGCTTTCAAATGATATATAATGACATAGCGAATAAAAGTGAAACAAAAATATAAAAAGTTGCACTGCAATTTCATAATATGAAAAAGGCGTAATAAATCGATATCATAACTCATTGTCAGTTTCTAGAAATATAAGAAAGGAATAATTTATACAACTTATTCACCCGGATCGAAATCTTGTAGGACGTAATTTAATTTCCACCTTCTCCAAACGGTACATAATAACGTGGACGATGTAAGTGATCCACTATCAAGGTTAATTTCCTGGTGAATGTATAAAATAATTGCACACATCATCGAGGAAATTACGTATAGATTACGGATACATCTTCGATGTTTCGTTCTAGTTTATTAACAGCATCGTGGATCAAGTTGATTGATAAAAATACTAGTGCGAAGAGCTTCGTGTACAGGATGTTCCACAAAAAGTTGCTCGTGAAAGATAATTTTAGTTATTGCTTTTGGCACATATTATTATGAGGAAATGTGAAGTACTTAGCTTTTGACTTTGGTAGCGCAACCATTATTTGATTCCGAAGAGATTACTGAACGTAAACACGCGACTAGAATGTAAGAAAAATACACTTTATTTAATTACATGTTCAAAATGTATGCCGCCTTCCATCACGTAATATTCCGGTCTTTTACTTCACATTTCCTCTTCTGTAAATCGAGTAATATGTTAATAAAAATATCATGTAACATGTGTTTTGAATTCGTCTCGATGTCCTCTAAAGTTATGAATAAAAAAAATGTATGTTCCTATTTAAAAAACCCAAGGTGACCTTGACTTTGCCAAGAGAACAAACTGTTTTCAAAATTTGCTTTACTAATATCTATTATGCACTTCATATCCTGCAAATATTGTTCTAAACTTTTTTCGTAAGGTGGCTGCAAGTGGGAGAAAAATCGTGAGTAGCGATACAGGTAACACCCTATGTTCTAGGTACAAGGTAACTCTTGTTCCTATCGAACAAGAGTATCAAAATTTCACTTTGTCTAACGTGTTTGAAACCCTCTATACGTTCGCTACCAATTTCTGCTCTACTGAACGTAATCGTTCGACCGTGATAACATAGGATGTATATTACATGTAATACACGATACGTCTTGCTACGCCAGCCGCAATTATTCTGCACATTCTCCATCATTTCCTGTAGGTCAGTGTGAAATTCATTGCTTTCCATCGTTGATGTTTTCCGACGCATGTCGTTTCTTTTTTTCATCCCGAGCCAGATGTTCCCGTCCTCGGAAGCATTTGTCAATGAGCATGTTCCTGTAATGATACCCTTTGTGATTTGCATAATTCCGATAGTTATAGTTCGTGAGTTAAATTAACGGAACGAGGTCCTTTTTTTGACATGTACAGGATGCTCGGAGCGGAGAATCATGTCATATGTTGTGGAACAACTTCATTTTGTAAGGAAGTTGTTAAATAAATTACTGCATCTATTTTTCTTGTATGGACAATAACGATACTAATATTTTCTATTACTACTACTTTCTTTTTTTACTACATAAATTATATTAATTATTAAGGTACTGTTGTTTCAGTTTTACAGCAAACCTTTATAATACTTTTTATACTTTTATGATACTTCACTTTTGTAATACTCTTCGTAGTTTTACTTTTGCAATACTAGCTTCACTTTTCGTAGTTTTACTTTTATAATACTAGCTTCGCTTTTACATACGTTTTACAGCTTTACTTTTATATTAATAGTTTTACTTTCACGACACTTTTTGTAGTTTTACTTTCTGCAACAATGTTTCAGCTTATTCCAGTTTCTCTCTCAATACACATTTTCTATTCAAATCAATTATTTACACTTTTATAAAAATGTAAAACTAACCTGTCCCAATGTCATAAAACAATAAAATTTCATACAACAGTAAGTCAGAATAAAGTAAGCCATAACTTACGATCTTTGAAAGAAAATATAAAATGAAAATGTTATGATTCAAAACATGGGAACCATCAAGCATTGAAAGTGGTTAAGTTGTAAAAACCTTGAGTTTAATTACTGCAATTATCTTTGGGATAGGATGTTGATTGTGGAGAAACGTTATCGTGTAAAACAGTGTAATACGTGAAAGGATGAAAATGTTAAGAGCGTTCTTTTGTTTTCACGACCAGTAGAATGTGTCTTCTTTTTACGATCCCTTGGAATTCGAGATTTCACTTGATAAGTATAGTTCGTTGCACAGCAGTTTTTGTGAACCATCCGTGACAAAGTGAAAGTTGTTTTTTCCGAGAAAACTATGAAAATGTCGGCTCAAGGATTTTCTAGGTGTTCTACAAATCTAATATGGATATGTCTGCGAGTCTGGAACGATGCTCAATGAAAACCGTAGGAGGTTTTTCTTCAGGCTATTAGTACTGAAATCAGCGTATGGGTCAATCTATGAATTTAACATTTGGAAAATTAGGAATTTACAAATTTTACATTCTAATTTTTTGGTTTGTAAATTTAATGTTTAAGACTATACACAAGTTTCAGATTTTTAAAAATTTCAAATTAAAATTTTTCACTTGAAATTAAAATTTAGAATTATAGAAATATAAAAGCTTTGAATTCTTAAATTTAGAAATTTCATATATTCCAATTTTGCAACTTAGAACTACAAGAATATAGAAATCTCTTGTAAGAATGTCGGAATTATGGAACATAGAAAATTATAAATTTTGCAATTAGAAAGTGCAGAAACTTATTACTTCAGAAATTTACAGCTAAATATCTCAAACTTTCATACATATCACATGTGAGCATTAGATCACCGCTTATTCTGTCGCTACACGTAACACCACTAATTACTAAATAAATTGCGTATCACAGTTGAAAGAAGTTCAAACCAATTCCAAGTCGCAAACACACAACCACCTGTTACGTCCTGCTTTAAACTTTTCTCAAACAAGTTCATACAATATTTGTTCTTTTAGCAAAATCACGAACGTCATATTAAACTTTATTCTAAAATAGAAACGAGCCACAGGTGTTTTCATCGTAAATCACCTGTCTTGGTGGCACGTTAAACCCGTGTCGTGTTAAGTATCTCGTTCCTCCGTGATTAATATTTGAGTCTTAAAAATTCTGTAATTGTTGGTCATTATTGAACCGTTACTAGTTAGATAATTACATTCGAGGGGAGTTGTTGATTTACGGCGATTCTAAACGCCGCACACCTTTTTCCCCCCTTTTCTATTCACTTTCTTTCAATTCTTGTTCGCTGTTTACGGGACCATAATTACTCGGACGCCTGGGTCACGGTTACCATGTTACGAAGAAAGGAGAATTCGATCGGCTTTCTCCGAATAATTTATTCGCCTTTTAGGAGAACAATTTGCGAAACGGTGTTTCATTAAACGAAAGTGAGGTCGTCGTGCGGTTTATTTAGGGGTCATCGATGTTTTGGAACATAAACAAAACGAGGTTTTGTAACATACGTATGTATGCATACATATGCATATGGATACAGAGATGTACGATTCTAGGAAATGTATTTAAATGTTGGGGTATGGGAACAGAGGGATATTAGGATATTTGGATATTGGGATTTTTAGATTTAGGGATAATTGCAGGTTGCATAGTTATTCGGGTTTAGGAATATTGGGATGTACAGATATTTAGCTGCAGGAATATTGTGATCAAGAGATACTGGGTTCTATAAATCATTGGGATCAAGGGATCATTGGGATCTAGGGATCATTAGGATTATTGGGATCTAGGGATCATTGGGATCTAGGGATCATTGGGATCTAGGGGTCATTGGGATCTAGGGATCATTGGAATCTAGGGATATTGGGATGTAGAGATATTGAGGTCTAGAAGTATTGGAATTTTGGAGGTACTAGAATGCTCGAATATAGGATTCTAGAATGTGGGGTTCTACGGATCTTGGGACATTAGGACACTAGGGAAATAGGAATGCAATGATGAAGGAATACGACGATATAGAGATATGGGAATATGAGGATGTAGGAATAGAGGTACCTAAGTATCTAAAGAATTTATCAATACAGGAGTATAATAGTATAGGTATAATATGGATCTAGAGATCCAAAGACATACTGACATAGAGATTGAAGAATTTGAGGATTTAGGGACGGATCTAGTGATCTAGGAATATAATAATATAAAAATCTAAAGATATAATGATATTAGGAGTATAGGATTATTGTATAGAGGTATCATAAGAGTCTGAAAATATAAAGATTCAAATGTGCAGGTAGTAATGCAATTTTGGAACTTGGAGGTCTAATAATCTAACGACATGTAGATCAAGAAATACAATATGAATCTACAAGCTCAGTATGTTTGTCACATAGATTTAGTAATATTTAATAAACCTCTCAATCATGTATTTACATTTCTACTTTTGAACATTGATTGATCGATTGATTGATTTTATAAGGGCCTCAACTGCTATGATCATTGGCCCCTTTCGCACATAATTTATCATCAGTAGTTAAACAATAAATTATCGTTTAATTAAGTAGTTCACTATTCGAGAAATATTAATCAGTTTTCGAAAAGCAAGGAGAAAATGAATAAGCAATACTACATTTTATTCGATACGCTTTTTCTATTTCGATAGATCATATTTCTATGTAGTACGTGTTTACTTGGTGCAAATTAACCGAGTAACCGCATTTCACGAATTAATTGAAGCACATCAGTCTTTCACTGGAAGTACAGCAATCGTTTAGAAACGAAATAACATAATCACGATAAGTATTTCGTCGGGTAGTCACGTTCCTGAACGGTATAAAAATTAGCGTAATTAGTAATTTGATGAAGAAAGCATATCAGAGGCGCAATTATCCCGGTAATAAATACCGTTTTATTTAGATTTCTTTAAAACTTCCGTGTTTGCTATGAAAACGTTGCGAGTAGGTATTATTATAGTGCAGGTAAAATGCGAGATATCGCGGAGAAAGTATAATAAATAATACGAAATTTTCTCTACTTCTGTCATTTTTGTGTTATTTGTGTAGGAAATGGTCGATCAAGTTCTAAGTTGCAATTAAATTGTACTGAGGAAATTAATTATATTTTCGTAGTCAGCAAGAAATTACGGAAATGTTCGTATTTAACACGTACATGGATTTCTTCTTTTTATTATGTACATATGTATAGGTTATTATATGTTATTAAATATTGTATGTACATATGTTATTATATATATAATGCATATGTATGATATGTGTAAAAATAATAGAAATATGTATACGTATAATATACATGCATAATAGCGTATAACATATGTGTAAGAGATATTACATATGTGTGTGTATGTGCAATATACACCTTCGTATATTCATCTTTGAATTAAATTCAAAATTCAAGATGTAAATCGAATTTAACTCTTGTCGATTTAAACTGAATTTTTAACTCATATCAGTTTGTATAAATTAGCTACCTAAGTTCATCAATTTTACACATAATTTATTAGTGAGAAATTAAAATTTTCAATTCGTTCCAACCTGTCACTCCGTCAAACTAAAGCAGAAGATGAATTAAAAACCACCCTAAATATGTTTAAGCCATTAGTCATTCAAAATAATCCGCCATAAAAAGATCTATAATTTGTACAGAATTTAACATCTGAGGTTAAAGTGCAAATAACTTAGTGCTCGTGAAATCAGATAACACCGTGTGTACCCATTTTTAAGGGCACAGTGTATAGTCCGAAAGAAGAAAGTACCAAAGGAAAGTATCAAAGAAAAAAAAGGGGTCATTGAAGCCGTACGAAGCATATATGCGTGCAGATATAAGCAGCTTGACCTAAAATGTCTGTCCGATTATTTTCACTGACATAACGCGATGTTCGATGACGCTGTCAGAAATCGTTGACTCGTGTTGATGATCAACTTGCAAGATATTTTGGGAAAAGAAATTGGGATTCTATAAAAACTTGTTATACTATATGGTACTTATCTTGCATAGAGATCGAAAACGATGTTTTAACTCTATAACGACCTGACTTTCGACAGTGACTTTCACCGAAGGCCAACAATTTCTATCAAGATTTGACGAAATCTGATTTTTAACATACACGTTTAAAGCTTCAAACATTTTTGGAGTTTTGTAAAATCATTATATTCCCAAAATTGTACTGTCGTTATTAGTATTGAATTTGTTAAGATTGAAAAATATGTACCTGTGCTAGATTAGGCTATTGTCCTCATAATTTAATATGTTTGCTATCGGTGCTCAATTTGAAATTTATCCAATCAAATTATTATATTTTTCATTCAACATGGACTATTATATTATCCTTAGATTATGTCACAAATTGTTACTTTATAGATTATAAAATAAATGGAAGTTTCATACCAGAAATTGAAAGATGTCACATAAATCACAAGTGTATACAATGTCTAAACAGGTGGTGCTGATAATGAATATGTTAAATTGGAGCTACTCCAATTTATAGTAATAGTATTCAGAAAATATCAACGATGTCAATGTTGTTTTTCAGGTATGATAGAGAAATGGGAGTCCCTGGCGACTAAAGTCGAGGAAACACAAATGGCAAGTGCGCTTCATCGCGAATTGACAGCATTACGAACGGAATTTAAAGCGGCACACGACAGAATCTTCTCTTATGAAATCACGTTGGAACAGCCACACATATTGGACGAACGGATTAATCGAATCACGGTGAGACTTTTGACTAATTTGATCAAATTATAAATACTAAGGCAAGCAAATTAACACTTCTCGTAAAAATTTTATTTTACTAAATTCTTCATTTAGAACGTAAACCTTTGAAGCTTAGAAAAAAATTTTTAATTTGAAAATTTTGTGGGATTGCTTTAGCAAATGATTTTGGTTCGTGTCTAATATAACGTCGGTAACTGTTCTTACGTCGGTAACCAAGACAGATTACCTTCAGTTGGTAAGAAGTTTAACAGGAATATTTTATACCGATTGCTGCAGAAAATGCTTTTACCGATTCAGTAACCTGTAGATGGCGATATCGTGTTCAGTTTTCAAAATAAAAAACAGAAAGGTTTATAACAGTTCCACTTATTTTATATTTATTTGTACATTGTCAAAGACATATACAGATTTATAAATTTTCAAATGCATATATAGATTTATTTATTTTCAGATACATGTACAAATTTATAACTTCAAATACAGATACAAATTCATCCATCCCAATTTTCAAATTCAAAAGTGTCAAATTTAGTAGTTTAGACATTTTAATTTTCATTGGTTACGTGCTGGTGACGTACAGAGTTTTAGCAATTAAGCCCAATTGAGTAACCTCAATAAGTATCGATAACCAGATCGTGTTCGTACCACTTCTACGACCCTCCCCAGGACCATATAAAACTCCGCATCTAAAAACAGACGTACCCGCATAAAATTTTTACAAAATCCTCGCTTAACTCTTTTTAACTCCGTTAATCCCCCCAAAGCGATACATTCGATTCGAAAACGGCTACACGGAAGCAGCTACGGCATTATTAAAAACATCCTCAGCGTCGGAGAACGCGGAAGGATCGGTCTGCGCGAGTAGGGTGGGTCGAGATGAAAGTAGGCGAAATAGAAGTAAGAAAAAGAGCAAAGGGGATGGTATCGGGGGTTGGAGAAGTCGGCGTAGGTGGAGGTGGCGATGGAAGTCGCGGAGGAGGAGGGACAGTCAGGAGGCAAGGATAGAGGCAGAGAGTGGCGTAAAAGCGTAGTCGTGTCGCACGTACGCTCGTCTGACGGCGACGTGCTCGGCATCGCAACTCGCGAACCTGGCCAACCCTCTGAGTTTCCAGCCCCCGAGAGTCATCCCCAGCCTCCCTAAACCTCCCTAGCCCCTCTCTGGAAACCTCTGGAACACCCTGGTCTCCTCCCACCTCTCGGCTTCTCTGTCGGTTATTTTCTCCGATTTTCTCCGCCGGAGACTCTCCTTCTCATTTGCGCCTTCTTCACTTTCTTCGCTTCGATCCATCGTCTCTCCCTGGATCTTCCGCTCCTCTTTTTTTTCTCCCACCTATCTCGTCCGGGTTCTTCTGTCTTTCTCCTTTTTGGTATCCGAGGTTCGTCGTCGCACTCCCGCTGACACGTCGTGGTTCCGCGTTCTCTCTTCTGCCAGATGTCGGCCTCATTGCGAAGACCAAACACATGCTCCCTATCTATCATCAAGATGTATTAGCGTCCAACATTTGCTGGGTGAACTGGTCGGTGTGCTGCATTATGCAGGAGGTAACCCAGGCGCGAGGCTGTCTAGCCACCAGACCCAACATGATCCTTCTTGTTTTACATGTTTTCGCGGGTGTACGGCTTTTGTAAAACGTTACAAATTATCCGTCGTTGACAAAGCGGTTCGAATTAGGTACACTTATTAGGTGATCGTTGATGTACGGTACGGTACGGTCATTATGCACAGTACGGTCGGTATTGTCAATGTTGAGGAGCAAGTAGGTCTGTTAATCTCTACTGATATTGTAGCTACCTCTTTCTTTTGTAATTAATCGTGTTTGGGAACTGGAACTGTAGGATATTTCCTGCTTCGTGTATTTGGAGAATTCAGATACATTATTTTAGAGGAGTTATTGGATCAGTGGAGATTCAAAGGTGAGCTATTGGGAGTTCTAGTAGAATTCCAGAATTTTAAAGATTTTGAGAATCTTAGGAGATTTCGTTTATTCATGAAACCCCAAATTTCTGAAGTTTTAAGCTTCAAAATTAGTAAGTTCCATACTCATCAACTTTTCAAAAACCCAAGGCCTCAAATTGTCAAAAGTCTGAACTCTCAAATTGTCCATTCCCAGTTTGCAATTTGGAACTTCCTACAAAAAGAAACGCTTGAAAACTTGGAAAGCTCTTCGAACAATTATCACGTATTTCGACTAATTTGCACTATTTACGCAGTTGTAAAGTAATGGCACAATTGACCCGATGAAAGCCGGTGATCAAACGGTCGTATTCAGTTCCGCGTCGAGTCCCGATTCGACGTTAAACCGTCGGCGAATCGATTAACCGCGATCGTTCACGGGTGCAGCGTCGGCGACGAGTATATTTGGCATGCACGACGTACGACGAAAAGCGCGACGGAATGAGCGAGTGCAGCGGCGCGGCGGCTTGTCGCGCGAATCAGGATGGAATGTGCCGCTTGTATTATGCATTCGTAAACAGGCTTCAATCGAAGCCAGTACACACTATTGCGGACAATCGTGCCACCGACTCGATCACCTCTTCGTGTCGGACCGTTCATTACGTTATTGCGTAATTCCAGACGAACCTTGCCTCTCGATATTCCGCTCATTAGCGCTCGTTCGCGCTTTGCGCTCCGTGATCCGCCTCTGGACGCGTCCTAACCCTCTAACCGTGAGAAAACTCTTTCGTTCAGGATTGTTGTCTACTTTCGTACGGAAAGCAAATGGTTGTGCTGATCGAATTCTTAAGAAGAGTGTGAGTCTTTTCTTCTTGTTTTTTCAATTTATGGTATGGATATTTTATTTTGAGATTTTTATGATATAGGATAAGTGTATGGAGAATTGGTGAGAACGGTTTGTGTAGAGATGCGATGTAGAGGGAAGAGGATTATTTATGCAATGTTTCATTCCTAAATTGTCAAATTTTCAATTTTACGAATTTGTAAATTTTGCCTTTCAAAATTTTTAGTCTTTCAATCAGAAGTAAAATAACATCCATATTTTTTACATATACAGGCACTTCTCAAGTAAGTTAATTTGTTCTATGTTATTCGAAATCAGATTTTTCCTGCAACCACGTCTTTCTCTACTCAATTCACCCATCATACACCTATGTAACATATACATATCATTTTCTTCAAGAAACTTAATTGTGTCTGACCCAGACTGATTGCCTACTCAGTGATGTTACAGTAATATTGGTGACTTTGTGTAATTCGAGTTCAATTCTTAACCATGCCATTGTTGACTCCATGCAATATAAGTGCCATGTTACTTGAACCATACATCATTATTTAGTGACGATAAGACATAATGGACTGACGTGTCACACGTGCCCATGGTCCCAAATCTCCGTTGTCATCGAGGAGGACAGATAAAAAGCTAATTTCTGGCTCGAACGGGGTACGCGTGGCCATGAAGAGAGACAGGTCTGGCAGGCTCATAGGCATGCAGAGGCCGAACAGCAGCCAGCCGACCGCTCTGTATACCGAATTCGAATCAATTGATTGGCTGTTGATTGGAAATTGAATTAGATCGGAATGTGCGTGTCTGCGGGCAGACCGGGCCGGGAAAAGGAAGCAGGGAAAGCCTGGAACCGGGAGGGTGAGCGAGCGGAAGGGGGCGGACGGTTGTGGAACGGGGCCCCCAAAGGGAAAGAGACGGCGATGCGGTGGGTGGTTACGGGCATGGAGCGGACTGCTTCTGCTTTCGCGATGTGCGCGGAATATCAATGCCAACCACTTTTCGTTGCGACCACTGTAGGACACCGGTGCAAACCGGCGCACATTCGGATGAAACGGGACAATACGCGCATATAACTGTTTCTCCTTTCTAACTTGATAAATATTGCTTAACGATCGAATCTTTTGAATAGACACTGTGAATCGAACTTTTTCATTTAAATTAACCTCCTACAATGTCTCAGAGACGTGATCTACTGGGCCAAACATGAAGACGTATCAGAAACGTAATGTACCGGGCCAAATAGAAACAAAACTGTCTTGTTATTTATTAGAAATAGTACATCAGTATGTCTCAAGGAAATTCAAAACAGGTTTTGTTCACTTTTTCTCGCTTTTCGGACTGTTTTATCCCCGTCTTTTTTTTTTCATTCTTCCGTTTATCGTCGTTGAAATCGCAACAGTGATCCGACATCGAGACGCACGTCCGACGAGAACGCACGTCGACGATCGCGTCTCGACATCGCTTTTCACGCGTCTGACCTCTTTGATACCGTGCCCGGAATCACGCCTGTATCCGTCGTTTACTCGTGCTCGGCTTTGCATAAATTATTGCCTTCCGTGAAGAATATCGATTCGATGTCTTTTGCGGACATTTTGCGGGCGAGAGTCTACCTTCGATGGTATTCCGAGGCGTTGACAGGCTGTCGGTTGCTCCTGAACGTTGTTTTTCGTTGAATATGTAATTGTTGAGGTGCAGTAGCAAACGTGGTAGACTTTCTTGGAGAAAATAGCATGTAGCTGAAAATAGCTATTTCAGTTGGAGATTTTCACATGGTGAATCATTTTACTTAGAAATTGCAAATTTTTAAGGATTTGGGAAATTTTTGAATATTTAGAAACTTGAGGAATTTTAGAAATTTGAGATGTTTGGGATGTGACTTCTGTTGCAACGAATAGTGAGAAATTGTCAATAAAAAATTATAGAAACATTTACTCATTATTATATATATGAAAAAATGTTAAGAAGAACGGGAATAATCGTGATAGATTAGGGTGACTGTAACGGATGAAAAACGATACGTGACATGCGTGTTACATAAATCTGATCTTGTCATATCCCATCGACACCATCATAAATCTCATGGTTTCTCAATGCATTTGGGAAAAATCCGTCGGTTGTTGAAAGATGATAAAAATTTCGAACGAAAAGAAATGTTATCACTTCATCAACCCCTATTTAAATATGGGAGAATTTGAAAGTTTAAGAGTTCAGTGTTTATTAAATTTGAGAATTTAGAAATTTGGAACTTTACGAATATGAGAATTCAGAAAATTCGATGATTTTTCAAATTCACCCGATTTCATCCCCTAAAACCTAAAACAAGTGAACATCCTCATTCATCCTCGCACAAAATCATCCAATTAATTCACAATCCAACTCTAACAAAACCACAAGTTCTAAAAAACATCTCAATTTGAAGGAAAAGTACCCTCCAACCCAAAACTAAATTTGTTCATCCTTAGATTTTATCCCTAACTTTCAATTTACCAGAGAGGGAAAGCTGACAGCGATCGGTCGGAATTCTTACATTCGGCGTACAAAATAAATGAAAGAAGGAAACAGTAGTAAAGCGTGTCGTTTCGTCGGTAGAAATTACTGGATGGAGCACGGAAGAAGAGTACGGTTGGAAGCTCGATGACCGCAAGGACGACGAGCTTTACGATCTCCCTCGAACACTCCTGTGACGAGTCACGCGATGAGCGAGAGAAATGACGAGACACAGGGGTAAGAAAACGAGAAAGGAGAAGCTCTCGTTTTCGTTCTCCTACGTCCTGCGTCGTCCTCGTAAACCTGGGTTTATTTATGCGGCCCTCGTCGGTCGCCTCCTGCAGTAGGACGACGGGAACGTGACAACGTGACGTGGTTTCTCCATCGTCTTACCTCTTGCGCTCTTACAACCCTTATAGTTTCGGTTATGTTCTTCCTGATAAACGCGCGTTTATTTCGTTGTCGTTGCCGACCTGTCTGATCCCTTTTCCGAGGTCGAAGAATAGTAACACTTGTGTGGGTGAGAGACAGTCGTATGCATAGTAGTCGCGTTAACTGATCACTGTACGCGATCAGTTACCGCGAACGGTTGTTCATTTTGGGTCGTCGATGAACAGAGTGCAGCGATTGTGATTGGCGTGCAATTTAGAATTGCGGGTTTATTTGTTATACTTCTGATACACTATAAACATACATCATCAGAAATAGGCGTGATATTTCTTTTTTCTTATCGATGGCTCGATCCTCGAAATCGGTTTCACAAACTGCTGGTTTAGTGAGGGATAGCCTCTGCTTGTTTAGTGAGTGCTCTTAATGATCAACTACCACGACTTCACTTCAAGTTTGTGTTCAATTGTAGACAGTTTGTGTCTGACCACAAATGTCAGTTTTTACTGTGGCAATGTATTAACAACATGATTCTTCAGAGCATCGTCAAGTTGATACTTTACCTCAAAAGCAACAGCAGGGTAAAAGAACATATCACAGAACATTAAAACATCAGGTGTAATATATGGTACTGCCATAAATAATTTGTTAACCATTCTGTACCATCATACGTGAACAAAGCTTTTTTACTGTCGCATCTGAAGATTCAAGGTGTAAGTTCTCTCGAGTGTAGCACTACGATCAGTTTATACATCACTTGCACCCCTCCGTTGGTGGCGGAACCGAGCGAGCAATTTGTTTGAGTTAGTCGAAGAGGGCGACCACTAAAAATGTATATTTAATGTTCTAGGCCGAACTGGCTGCGTTGAGGGATCGCAAGGCGGCGATGCTGGCTCTGAACGTTTCTACGCACAGACTGATCACCGATCTTGGTAATTCGGCGTCGTTGATCTTCGCCACTCTTAAAGACGGCGTGGCGGATCTCTATCGGGTCTGGGACGAGAGCTTTCAAAAGTAAGTATCGCTTCACATACAAAGTATCGCTTGTATACAAAGATAGTTTACGGATATAGGAATTTAGGAACTTAATTTAGGTTGCTAGGATTTAGTTTGTGAATGTCACAATCTGTATAATTTAGAGTTTCAGTCATATGAAGATAAAATTTCAAGATATAATTCTTGAAATTGTTAAAATTTAAACAAAATCCCCATTAATAAAAAGTAGCCTACCATTCTCATTCTACCAGTTCCTAATGACATAAATTAGCAATAAAAGCTAACCATTGATTAGCGTAGTGTGCTTTATACCGTATCGACGAAGTTTCTATAAGGAAAATTAGATGTGAGCGGAGATCGATTTGGGTTTAACGGTATTCGCAATTCTTCGAGATCTTTCTCGTTGAAGAGAGTTTGTTTTTCCTGGTAAGGGCACGATTATCGAGTTTCGAACCGTCCGGTCCGCTTGAATAGCTGCTTTAGGATCATTGACTGACCGTTCGTTGGTCGGCGCGTGACGTTGGGCAAATATTATGAGAGGCAATGAAGCCTCGAAAGCAAACATCGGGAACCCTGTGGACACCATAGGTACCGGCAGCAAGGGCTCGGATCTTTGGGATTTCGACCCGTGTCACGGGATTACTAGTTTTAGCCGGGATCGCCGGTTTAAGCTTCGACGTTTCCAAAGTGACCGCCGGCACGATGAAACGTTTATTTGAACGTTTTTTAGGGTGGTACACTATTGCTGACAAGTTTTGCCATTACCTTGTTAGAGTCTTGAGGTAGAAAATGGATTTTTATGAGACGTATGTCCACATATATGATACGTATCTCAAGTGACTTAATTTCGAATCTCTACGTATATTTTTATATATTTTTTTATTTGAAACTGCTTAGAGTTATTGTCTCATTTTGTATCTTGTGATCGTTTTGCATATTAATTAGGCTAGATCATGAATAAATAGTCAATCTTATTTATCAACTCGTGAGTGGAATATTTACAAACATCTTCTGTTTTATGAACTTGTAATTAGTATTAGTACTATTTTATAATATAACAACATTTTTTTGACAAATAATTGTCAAAACAATCGTCAAAATAATTGTCTGTACTTAAGTACCTAAAGTACCTAATAAAATATATTCGTGTAATGTACTTTTATCATATGACATTATACACATTTTATTGTAATTATAAACATCTCTTTGTCGAGTAAAGATAACTAAACAGCCGAGTAATCAAATGATGGTAATTCGAGTCAAATGAAGCAAATCACGAACCTTGAAATTGATATGAGTTTTAAGGGAGAAGATCGTTGGGAAACACAACGGTCGAAACCTTGTTTTAATTGCCGTATGAGCACTTGATTCCCCTGAACGATAGGGGTTTGACCCATGCAAAAGGGTTGACCAGTGACCCACTCGGGTTTTACACAGGTCAATCCTACCCCTTTGTACGCTTTACAAATTCCTATTCTTTGCACGAGTGCACACGAATCGTCTTGTACGCACAACTTACAAATCGACCGTTGACACTCAACTGTTCGTTTCAATGAACATTTCGCACTGTTTCTTTCTGGGAACATTTTTCAATATATTGTTACTTACATTGCTTTGTGTGAACTTTAAGTATGCTAAAAGAACTAAATTAAATGGCGAACTTTTGAACATGGCATGTTCTATTTTACATCGCTCTATATCGCCATGATTCAGTGTTATTACAAGATGGAATCATCGGGTATTTAGATATCTATGTGCTCATACCTTGATGTGTTATATCATTATTGGTATTGGAACGAGTTGATATCACAATGCGCTATATCGCTGTGCGTTGATATTGCCACGCGTTGGAATCACCACGTGCTGAATTCGCTACGCGTTATTTTGCCACGCGACGGTATTGTTAGGGTCTGTAATGTTACGTGTCTGTACTGTCACTCGCTATATTGCCACGCATTGTATCACCTCGCGTTACATTGCCACTCATTCGTATTGTTATGTTCTCCCGTGTCGGTATTGTTATGCGGTAATCGCCACGTGTTATGTTGCCACGCGTTATATCTCCGCGCGTTATATCACCACGCGTTATATCTCCACGCGTTATATCTCCACGCGTTAATACTATTACGTGCTAATTTCCACGCGTTATGTTGTAACGCGTTATATCTCCACGCGTTAGTACTATTACGTGCTAATTTCCACGCGTTATATTTTAACGCGTTATATCTCCGCGCGTAATATCTCCACGCGTTATATCTCCACGCGTAATATCTCCACGCGTTATATCTCCACGTGTAATATCTCCACGTGTTATATCTCCACGCGTTATATCTCCACGCGTTAGTACTATTACGTGCTAATTTCCACGCGTTATGTTGTAACGCGTTATATCTCTATGCGTTAGTACTATTACGTGCTAATTTCCACGCGTTATATCGTCTCGCGCCATAACACCTCATGCTATATCGCCACGTGTCAGTATTATTGCCTGCTGATCTCCTCGTGTTATATCGTTAAGTACTATTTTACATCGCACTATATCGCCCCATTTTTATTATCACGCGCTCTATCGCCACACGTAGTAACACATATCTTTAGATCTCAATACTTTCTGTTCATATTTTCAGAGTAATCATAATATTTTTTCCAATATCTATTGATCTCTCCATTATTTTTGAACTTTCCCCTCGTCATTATTCATTTGAT
This sequence comes from Megachile rotundata, assembly GCF_050947335.1. Taxonomy (NCBI): domain Eukaryota; kingdom Metazoa; phylum Arthropoda; class Insecta; order Hymenoptera; family Megachilidae; genus Megachile; species Megachile rotundata. The sequence goes on from NC_134983.1 coordinate 13,419,607, forward strand.
TAATTTTTTGATAACTAATTTGGAATTTACTAATTGAGGAATATTTTATCATTTATTTCGATTCGCACGCCAATGTGAGAAAAAAGAGACTAGTCTATCTGGTTTGATTCGCAAGTCCGTAGGGCGTTCGAATTGGTCTCGGATAAAGTGTTTCTGTTTGCCGATAGTGCCATCGGGGAGATCCACTAATAATTTGACGTCTTACTGTTTGCCGAAAGGCTTTGCCTCTCGTTCTACTTTTTATTGTGTTGACCCGGGCCCGCGATTTTTCCATTCAATTTTGCTGCTCGCTTTCGCCGATTCCGGGAATCGGGGATAACTGTTTATCGATCGAATCAAGTGTACCTCCTCGAATAAAGCAATTTCTCAATCTGCGAACGCGTTTTTTGTATACTTCCTCTTTAAAAGTCGTTATTTAAATATTAATTTTTATTGAACTGTTGTGATTAATTGTACCACTGCATTAAATTTACAAACATGCGTTAGTTGTTAAGTACAAACAGTAATAAAGAGCATCTGTTAAAATTAACAGTATCCAGCTTTAAAATTCACACTATACATACAATACTTAATATAGTCATAAAATTGACCATTTCCTATAACGGTTTCCTTATTAATGACAAGACGATGAAAGTCGTACCTTCGTTTCTCTTTTAGAATTATGAAATGGTCGCAGGTCAAATACTCCACTCTCCCCACCACAGTACTCAAAGTGTCTTCAATTGTATTTTTCAGAGGCAATCAACAATTGTGCACCCTACAAGCAGTCCAGCAGTTTAGTATACGTTTGGCAGAGCTTCAGTGTGCATTGCGAAGGGATAAAGACACCCTCGCTGTTTTGGACGTTGCTTTACAAGCTGGGGCTACATCTGAAGTTGCTTCGTCTGTGCGTCACGTTGCTAGATTGCTGTCCGAGAAACAAGACATGAATTGTCAGGTAAAAATATTTTCTAATCTTTTAACGTTGTAGAATATCATGATGTTAACATCATAGAATATCATATCATTGAGGCTTACATATGAAGCATCATATAAGTGACATAAAATATCATTGAACTCTCATGTAGAATAAGCTGATACAAGCTTGTTCTAGATTGTAGAACAGTCAACTTGTAAGTTGTTTATGGAAGTTATGTTGCTTATAATCGAGACGTAAAGCAATCAAAAATTGTTCTGATTTCAACCTATTTACATATGCACAATAATGACCCAGTGCTTTTATCAATTTTTTGAGATAGTCTACATATAAGAGTTAATGTGAAGCAATAAAAAATTGTTCTGATTTCAACCTATTTTCATATGTACAATAATGACCCAGTGCTTTTATCAGTTTTTTGAGACAGTCTACATATAAGAGTTATTGTGAAGCAATCAAAAATTGTTCTGATTTCAACCTATTTTCATATGCACAATAATGACCCAGTGCTTTTATCAGTTTTTTGAGACAGTCTACATATAAGATTTATTGTGAAGCAACCAAAAATTGTTCTGATTTCAAGCTATTTTCATGTATGAAATAATGACCCAGTCCTTCAAGTAATTTTTTGAGGCAGCCCCATATATAAATCACAGTTATTGCAAAATGTAATGAAAAATTCCGATTGTACCTGAGAACGATAATATACGAAATTAGCCAGTATTGAATCCCGAGAAGTTCAATTCCATTATGAGGTCGACGTGTGCGTCGTCCATCTGTAATATGTGACGATTAGAGGCACGGGAATGGCTAAAGAGAAGGATTCAGAGGCGAGTAAGGGCCGTTAAGTGCGAGTGTTTTGCATCGTGATCCACGTCTTCGCACGGATAATGGCTATCCTCGGTTCCTTCCATCCCTTTCATACTTCGATCACGCCTTTCCTCCTTTATTTCCCTGCTATAATACCTATTACCATTTATACGGACCTCTCGCTCTCTATACCGACCGTCGCTCCTTTCACGTTCCAACAAGCGAGATTTCTTCCTCCGACCATTATTCACGCACGAAATCTTTGTAATTGATAAATCTGTCTGTAGATCCGCGTATTTTACGCTGTTTTCTGACGTTTGTGAGAATATCTGGTCGATCTCGGTGCACGAGGATACATCCTTTCTTGCTACTTTCACTTTAACCCTTTACACTCTGCGTCATTTTTAATACGTGTTTTTTTTAAATATTGACTAAAGAGGTCGCTCTGTCTTTAGAAATAAATTTGTATACATTACATTACATTTAGAAATACAGTTTGTATTTTTGGAACCTATACTAGTTGTTAGACATCCTGTATATCAAGAATTATACTTACTTTCACAATGAAAAATTGGATAGTCTGCAAATATGGAAGTCTTACCCACATTATACATCTGTCACACTTTTAATTAAATATCTGCAGTCTTTAGTATAGGATGTTCAAAATAAGTAGCTATATCTTCACTATACAGCTATTACATATATTATAATTACTCTTAAATAACTTTGTAGAAATGAATAAAATAAATTTTGGTCCAGGATGTTAATATACATATAAAGTATTCAGAAATAAGTAGCCTGATCTCCACTATAAAGCTATTAAGTACATACTCAAATAGATACATAAATTTTAAGGGTGTTGACAAATGAAATAATCGTACACTATGATAATTATTTATAATCGTAACAGTACTATGAACTCTACATAAAATTATCGATGACGCTTTACATGGTTCGTTTAAATATTTTATCTAACTAATAAAGTATCAAACGATTTGTCTAAACGTAAACACGTTCTTCCAGTTTCTTTGAAAGGACAATGCTCTGCTGTTAGCTTGTTTGTTTAACGAAAAATAGAAAATCTGTCTTTCGAAGCAAAAAACGAACCAATAAACATGATTCGCCTTATAATCTCGCTATCCTTACGAGTCCTACATCCCCAGAGTTGTTCCATCTCAGCCAATCTAAGCGGGGAAATGGTTTCATGCACACAAGTGATACCCATGGGAACCGTTACCCCATCCAAGGACGTTGAATAATTGCTGCCAGCTATCTAACCGATTGAAAATCAAGGATACCGTGGGAATATCGGATAAATCACTGACGGGCAGATCAGGTGCCCGAGAGCTCACGGGCACGGTGTGGGCGGTCTGGTGTTTAATTACTGGAAGTTTATGGAAATTGTAGATAATTAAATATTTGGGATTTGGAAATTATGAGTTTAGGGATTTGAAGATTTTGATATTATGAGTTTAGGGATTTGAAGATTTGGAAATTTGCGTATTTGGAAATTTAGGAATTGAAATATTGAGGAATTTGAAAATTTGGAGGTTTGAGTATTCAGAAATTTGAGAGCTGGGAGTTAGAGAACTAGGGACTAGGGGACTTGGAAATACGATGATCTAATTTCAAATTAAAATATTTCGAATTCGTGGACTTTTAAATTTGGGAATTGAAGAATTAGAAATTTGAGAGATTTAGGATTTAAGAATTTATAGATTTAGAGATTTGAGGAATTAGGAAAATGAGAATTTGGAAATTTGAAAATTAAGCAAAATTGAATAATTTTAAAGCTGTGAAAAATGATAAAAATCACGAATTTGAAACGTAAAAAAATAGAATAATTTACAAATGCAAAAGTATGAAATCTTTCGAATTTCGACTAAGAAAATTCAGAAACCAGGGAAAATTAAGTGCTCCGAATTTTCAGAAATAGGGTCGCGAGATTAGAGTTAAAAGGGGTCAGATTAGAGGGGTAGGTACGTTTGACAGATGACACTTGTCGATATCGTGTTTCGGTTAAACGCCATCGCATCCCCCTATTTCCACCATATCCGTCTTGCATTTGCATATAAAGTAAATCTCTTGGCAAGCTCGGCTGGCGTCCGCTCTCTCCGCTTTATGGACTTAAGGAGAAAAGTAGCTCGAGGTGAGGCAGGTGGCAGGTTTGTTATCACGACTTCCGATTGCCCTGGCCGTGTGCTCTGCTCTTGTCAGAGAAACGTGCCGCCCGCGACGCGATATTTCCACCTCGACGTTGCTCATTTTTTTTATTCTTCCTTCCCACTACGCGATTAGAATAACTGCTTCCTCTACGGATACGTGATCACCGGAAGTCAATTATTCTATCTTCTTTCCGCTAGTTTCATTGTTAGTATAAACACCTAACATAATCATAATGAACAATACTGATTTATTTACATATAGACACAGTATTTTATAATTTGTATAAAACTTCTTTAACCCCTTCACCTATAAATTTTTTGGCAGTTGTGTCAGAGCTATTATTACTGCAGTGTTAAGATGAAGACCGTACAATTTTGCATTTAGTTATCTTCAATTATACAAATCACAATTAGTATGGAACTTAATGATCTTCAAGCAAATACAATTTAGGTTTGTCATATTTAAACTGTAACGTAACGAGTCTGACATTGCAACCAAGATGTTATAAGCTAAGGGATTAATACAAAATGGTTGCTCCTTTGTGAAGAAAAACGTAATATAACATAGAAGTGTTTTGCCATATCGATTTAAAGCTTGAAACCTAATAAAAATGACTGTGTAGACAGTTATGCTTTCTTATACAAAATGGCGGATTGTTCATTATAGAAAATAGTGTCCAATTTTGAAACATATAAAATCAGACACAAACACAAAAAATAATTTTACAAAGCGAGATGCAGCGAGCAAAAGAGAAGCAACGCGTAGCAGTTGCCTTCGCAACTTCCAATTGTCCCCGTGCTTATTTCGCCTGTCTGAAAGACGTATGGCCCGCGACGCGATATTTTTACCCTAACAAAGGTGTAAGAACGGCGGTTGTATCCGTGGGGGTAGCAACCCCCGTACGTTACAGTCTCGTCCAACGCCGCGGCGACTCCGTTTCAAGCGTATTCAAAGTCCCGTCAAGATGAAGCAATCCGCGGGGCTGGCTGCTCGGTTTCGTCGATCTACAACACTCGAGGGGATAATTTCATGTACTCGACGTTACATCTTTCTTTCTCCTCTTTCCGATACGACGACCCTTTAGCGAGCTAAGAAACGTTCTGCATTATTCGATCTCACCCTCTACGCTTGCCTCTTGCCGATTCTGTTTCGAGAAATGAGGACGGATAATGGAAGGAGGTATTATTGGAACGATAAGAGGGGTTGTAAATTTATAATAAGTTCAGTACGATTTTGATTTTTGCAGTGGAATATCGAAGATGAACTGAAAATGCAATGAATATTATAAATAATGAAATTATCATTTAAGTGGTTCATTTTGTAATTTGGTAATAATATAAAAAAAATACACAGCTTCATTTTAGCTTAAGTAATTATTTATAAAAATGTCCATTTGATGCCTAAGCTTTAGATAATTAGATAAATCTCCTACTCAACCCTCAAAATCCAAAATAGAAAATATAGTTAACACACCCTTTCATATTTGATTCGTACCGGAAGCGAGCGCATTGTTCACTGTCCAAATGGCGGAAGGCGAGCGTTTTCGTGCGAACATTAAATTTCAACCAAACTGGAGATGGTTGGCCTCACCGCGAGAAATCCATAAATTTTGATAGGCATTAAATAAAATATTAGCGAACAGAGGTGGACCGTGTAGGGAAGGAAAGGAAGTTTTAGGATCGTATATGGCCGGTGTGAGTCGCCATCGGGGGTGTTGGCTACCTCAGAGGCAGCGACTCCCCAGGGAGCTGGGATCGTTAATCGCCCGAACGATTCCCTTTCGCCTCACGTACAGGAATGGGCCGTGGAATCAGCGTAAAAATACAAATTTAATATCGCCAGTGGATCGTTCGACTGACCAGTTGTAGCCTGCGGATGTAACGGTGTCGACGAGCCACCACTACATTTTTACGTGGACTAAAAACCCGTGCGAAAAGCTAAGATCACTGACGTTTTCTGTGATGTATGGCTCATTTTAAACCATTTATCTCTTTGGTTAGGTAAGTGGAGGATCTTTACTGTCTTCATCTCATATGTCCACGTAGCTTTTTTATCACGTTGTATCATATATGACGTATGTGAAGAGAGCTTTAACACAGTTAATAATTAAACATAAGTAAAGTTAATAAGTAAAGATAATTATTTTCGAATTTGGTGCTCTGTAAATAAATGCAAATCGATTAATTTAACGTTTTGCAATTTAATTTGAAAACTTGCTGAGTACTGGAAATTGATTTTCAGACTTTGGAACAGAAGCTAACTGGGTCAAAGGTACCCTAATTTGCGGGAAACTTTTTAGCTCTTGAATGATGGAGTCTTTGCTGATCCAGCGTGTAATTTAAAATCTGAATTGAATCTTAAATTTCATACTCGTTTGGACATGTATTGCTTTTTCGATATGTGAAAGTTTTTCAGGTCAAAATTGACCTGATTTCATTCAAATTTATTAAACTAATCTAGTTTGTATACCGACTTTAGTTCATGTGGTATATGCTCAACAAGTAACGACTATAATTAATTACGTTCCATAAATTTTTGTCTCTTCTATTCGTCTTGCCCTTTAGATCGTTACATTAGTTTCATTCGCGTCGCCAAGTCCTAATTATACGCCACGATCGAATTAGATAGAGTCTAATTATAAGAGCGGATGGAAACAATTTGTAAGTCTAACTGACAATTTAACAACTCTATAATACGAGTTACGACGTCTTCATCGATGTTGTCTCTGTGTTAGGAGGTTGTATTATTTGAAAAATTGGTGTATGGCCGTACAACTTAAGAACACAATGATAATAGAAACTCCATCAAAGACTCAAAGTCTCAATTAAAAACTATACAATTTAAAAATTCAGTCGATGTCTATCATCCTAAGGTCTTCATCGATCGCTACAGACCTTGAGAATTCTATAACAAGAAAATACGAAGACTGCGTCCATAAGTATAGAGCTCTAGAACTCGACCATGAAAGCTGTATGAAGAACCTGAGTGCTCTTAGAGCTGTAGAATTCAGAGATTCTATCGATTCCTATCAGAAGAGCTCCATCGAGAGCTCTAAGATTTGAAGCCTGTAAGGTCACAGAATTGGAAGGCGTCGATACTCGTTATTCGGGAGAACGACTTCGCAAAAGCCATAGTCCGGCGGTAATAAGGAATTCTCGCAATTTTTTCCTACGCGATTGGTCCTTCGGGCAACGTGGATTCTGACTCGACTCACTTCGTACCTACTATCCGTTATACAAGAGTATACCGGCTTATATATAGGTTAGCTTGAAGGTTGCTACTTGGTATGCGGATCGCGCTTTTCATTACCGGAGCCTCTCCCGCTTCTCCGTCTCTTCCGTTGCAACAGCCTAAACCAACCCTCTCTTTCTTCCGCCCTCTCTTCTCGCTCGTCTTCCACCCTTTTCTGCTCCTCTTCTGCCTCCACCCTGTCCCGACTCCGCACCACTTTTTTACTATTACCACTGCTGTCTGGTATCAACGTTTCGTGTCGCGGCCTTGTGTCCCTTTTTTTACTTTTCTTTTCGCTTCTTGCTTGTACGACGGAACAAGTTCATATCAAAGTTGAAACGGTTACGTGACGCCGGTATCAGTTGCGCTGGATGGGCATTGTTCGTCCGGATCTTCGAGAATACGGCCGATGTTTTTTTTTTTGGACATGCTCTTTTACGCTTTTGATTCGTTCCTACCCCTGGTTTGTCGATTTTTTATTAGCATAGGAAAGAATGTTCTACCATTTTGGTGTTATAGAAGGATGTCTGGACTTGAATATTAGATTAGCGTTATCTATAGATTTTTATGAATTGATTTTTATTTGACTGGTTCTTATAGATTGGTTCTTATTTGAGTGGTCTGTATACCGATAATTATACATTGGTGGATATTATTTGATTATATCATAAATTTTTAAATAATTTTCATTTCATTTTTATTTTGAAATATTTTCATTTTCATTTGTGGATGTCTAATATGTAATATGTAAATCTATGTATCTGTAATATGGAGACATGTGAAATTCACTCAATCTTGTGAAACATATATTCTTAAACAATTCTTAAAGGCTTGTGACCTTATGAAGAGTTGCAATATTTTAACCCTTTTTAAATATAATTTAAAACAAATTATACACAAACAAATGACACAGTGATTCGTATCTGTAAAAGAGAATTTTGTTTTAATTTCTGAAAAGTTATAGTTGTCATCGTACAGCCGTGAGTGTACACCCTTCGCTTCCTTTCTTTCACCCTATCTGCTCCCTTCCTCTATAATCGTCTTATACGCCTTCCGGTTGCCCCGCGGCAATAACCGACACTGGATTATGCAATATTCGATATCGTATTCCCTCCCGCAGTGTATTTATACCTATCAGCATCCCGTGATCTAATAAGGAGCACGGTTTAAGTACACCCTTTCGTGATTTTTCTCCGGTAATCGATCGACGAGAAATTCAAAATGTGCGCATGTATAAACAGAATCGAAGGCTGTTATTTAATATACAAACTTGTTTTTTTATCATTCGAATGGTGATTGGTGAACCAAGTTTGAGCTTGAAAACTCGTTCGTTGTTCAACAATATTTCAGTATAAAAACATGAATTAATTCGTGATTGTTCAACGATGTTTATTAAGTATGAAGACATGAATTAACTCGTGACTGTTCATCAATGTTTCAGTATAAAAACACGAATTAATTCATGATTGTTCATCAATGTTTCAGTATAAAAACAAGAATTAATTCGTGATTGTTCAACAGTGTTTAAGTATGAAAACACAAGTTAACTCGTAATGGGTGACCAAAGATAGATCATAAAAATCCAAATTAACTCATGACCGACCAACAACGTTAACAAACTGAGATTAGCTACCTTCCTGCCACCCAGTACATTATCTACCTCGACGAGCCAGGTCGCGGTATCCCAAAAGAAAGAACGGGAACAGTCTGTACAAACAAAGTTAAAAATGCGACTCGCGATGTTCGTGTTGTAGAACGGGACTGTGTTGAAAGACTCGACCACGGAGGAGGTGAGCAGCGGGGTGTCAACGAAATTCGGCGACTCGTCGCCGATCAGTCTCACCCAGGAAGGTGGTTCGTTGTCCGACAGTGGCATCTCCGACAGCGGAAGCGAACAAGAGCTGAGCGAACGCGAACGCAGGCTGGCTGCTCTTCGTCGATTAACGCGCAGTTTAGAGAATCAACTCGCACCGGGTAGCGAGGCGTTGAACCAGCTTTGGAAGAGGGTCGAAGACACGGAAACGGAACTTCGGGATCTCCAGAAACAGTGCCGCGAGCTGATTGTACGCACCGCAGCCAGTGTCGAAGCGCGAGCTTCTAAGCGAACCAGCAACACTCAGGTTCATCATTTTTCTGAGTGAGTATTTTACTATTCTTTTTTAATTTTGTTTTATGTGTGCATCTAATATTTTGAGATTGGGCTTTCGTGGGGGCTCTCGTTATATTGCATTTCGGGCAGGTTTGTATGTTGATATTTGGAATTGGGTATTGACATTTGGAATTTCATTTCTATTATACTTGTAAATTGAAACATGGATACTTGTAAATTGAAAAACTGGAAAGTGCATAATAAAGAAGTAGGGAAAGTCAGGAACTCGGAGATAGGAAATTGATAATTGAGAAATAAGATAATTTGGAATGTATAAATTCAGAAATTTGGAAATTGGTGAATATAGAAATTGGAAGTTCACGAGTGGGAACATTTGGAAATTGGGAAAACTGTGAACTGAGAAATTTGAAATTAATTAATCTAGAAATTGGGAATTTAGAAATTACTGAATGAGAAACTGGGAAATATAGGAATTGGATAATTTAGAAGTTGGGAAATTTGAAAATTGAAAAATCTAGGAATTAGAAAATTTAGAAATTTAAAGACTGGTAAATTTAAAAATCGCCAATTCCAAAATTAAGAAGTCCATAAACTGAAAAATTGGAAAATTTAAAAACTGAGAAATTAACAAAATGGGAATCCTAAAAATTCAAAAATTTAGAAAATAGCAAATTTGCAAATTAGAAAATGTACTTCCAAGTTTGAAAAATCATAAAACGAAAAATTATCTTCAGAAACTCCTAACAGGCACTTAAAATATTTATTATTGACGAACTAATATCTATGAGATCATTCAATTGGCAATACGTAAGGAAGCATTTTTCTGGTGTAAACGTACAGACTTTGTAGTTTTTTAATTTATTCAGACTCTTCGAGACTTTCGAGGGTATAAAGAACGATTCTCTTCGACTCGCATTCCATTTGCATAACGTCGAAATGAGAAGCAAAGAATGAAGGCGTCTATTTAGACGTGGGGACAAGAGCTCGACTCGTTCATAGTTCTACTCCCATAACGCGTTCTTCGCTCATTTGAATATAAGAAGTTAGCTGTGAATGAACGCTCCCTGTCTGTCTCCTATCCCGTTCGGATCGCGTTTCAAGTCTCCAAGCAGACTGCAACTACAATAAATATTTAACATCTTATTTATTTACAATTTTTCATAAAAAATTATTTGATGTCATTACATAATTTCGGTTGGTATAATAAAAAAATACCATCTTTATGTTCGATAAATTTATTAAAACGTTGACTGTCATGGGAGACAAGTTTACTGATTTAAGAAAAGAGGTACAAAATTGGAATTATGTTAGGATACTATTTTAATGACAATACATGGTTGTAAATTGAGAGTTCTAATTTAATTGTTCGCTTTTTAAAAATAAAGATTAATGGTTTAGTATGTCTTGTCGGAGAAGTATCGGATTGTTTAGATGGCGATTTATTGAAAATCCGAACTTCGGGAACGGGTGAAAGAGTTCGGGAAAAATCGGATGAGATTCCGAATCGTTCCGAATCATCCCGAATCAAGTTTCGATATCCCGAACAATACATATTAATACGTCGGTGTCAAGTATCGCCTGATCCCGCTCGATCTCGTCTGATTCTGTTCGATCTCGCCCGATCCCCTTCGATCTCATCCGATCTTGTCCTTCATCTCGAATCTATAATTTCAAGTACTTCCACATCTCTACTCGTTACGTATACATTTTTAACACAATAGTAAATTCCTTATTATAATAATATTCAGAATTCAATATATAAAGGAATATAATATATAGAATATATTACACAGAAAATACAGTTTGTTAGCGACACCATATTAATATTTGGAAGAGTAAAAAATTATTACTATTAGAAAACGAAGTGGTCTTAAAACGTATTTCCCTGTTCAACTTTCCTTCCCCTAGCAATTCCGTTTCGGGAATCCACTCTTTCAATCGCAATTACTTCGAGTTCCTATTATCACCGAGCCACCTTATTTAACTTTGTTTGAAGAATGCTTTTTTTATAGTCGCGTTTAATCACTGCTCGCTGGCTACAGTAATAGGTTTAGTTTTCGCGATACCTTAGGATGCCGACCATATTGCATCGTAAAAAAGTTGTAAAAGTTCGTCGTCCTTTTCTCGTTCTCGTATAGTCCTCTTCGTTCTTTCGTTTTAATCATAGAAACATCTTTACAAGTTGTCGATTTTATTTTTTTTAGGGTGACTGATAGAATGTTTTGCTATTATTGTGTACTTAAGATTTTTATTTTGTGTAAATGTTATATACATTTATTTTATTTTAAACAAACAGTAAATATCTTTATTGTATATATTGCGTGTAGGTTTGTTACACTTCTGCAGTTTATACAATTATTATTGTACAGGTGTTTATATGTTAAATATCTTCATTGTATGTCGTAGAATGATTACATTTAGATTACTGTATGAGAATCACCTTTATTTTGTATACATTCTTATGTAAGTTACGTGAAGTTTACTATATGTATATTTTAACTAATTTAAAGTAACTGAAGATAATATATTGCCGTTTACTTTGGGTTATCAAAAACGCTTCGAAAGTTTCAGGACGAAAGATAAATATCCGCTATGATTTTGTTTGAAAACTTGCCTTTTACTCATTTCCTGCTCTGACTTTCACCCACGGGATGCTGTAAATTAATTTGCTCGATTAACGCAACACCTTAAAGTCTCAAAGCTACGGGAAGTTGTTAGTGCTCGGTTCTGATATTAATTTAATCTGGAACATGGAAACTAATCTGATTATTACGTATGCTACAGTAATACGTATATGTCTATGTTACTTCCTTTATTACGTTACTGTACTTTCATAATTCTTATTAATAGATACACTTTCGAATCGTTTTTCTTTTATGACTAGTATTCACACAAATAGCACTTTCAAATTTGTTAGACTTTAAGTTCTCAAACTTTCAAATTTTCCAACTTTTTATTATTAAATTATTCAGATACATTCTGACTCCCAAAACTAGATTCGCATCTCATTGCAAAAAACTGGTACACAAAAATACCTCAACCATCTTGAAAACTCAAGAAGAATCTTAGTACAAATACATTCTTTGCAGCGTTCATTACCGTTTAAATTGCATATTGAATACTCGCAGCAGATATTCAGAACCTTTCTTTTAAGTCGACCACATCCAAGAATTTCCCGTGTGTCAGTGGCAATATAACGAGAGTTCTCTCGTCTCCAAACTTGTACTCGCAGATTCAGCCAAACAGATCAAAATCGTGTAATAAACGCCGTTCTCTGTTTCTCTGTGTGTGTGCAGCAAACGCAAAAAGACGAGCCCCACGGAGATGGCCAGAGGAGGTTCGGAGCGGATTACGATGATCGCGACGAAGAGTGGCGCAACGGATGCCGGTGATCCCGACAACGAGCCAGGACTACCTCAAAGTTGGGTCTGGCGTATCCTGAGGGCGGCATTACCCTTTCAGCTTGCTCTGGTGGCTCTATTCTGTGCCGCTTGTCTGCTGGAACCTCATTGTTGCGAGGCTGCCAACACTCTAAATTTGTCTCTCACCCCTCAGCTACGCTACGTTAGGGGACCACCACCGGTCTGAGCTATTTAACGGCTCGACCATTGGGTGAACCTTCAAGTGGAGCTGAAGCTCCGATAAAGAACGTTCGGATCGACTAATTTCTCCTCAGTCACCCGAGTTTCTAGCTTCGCACGAAGAGAGATAAATTTGTTGATCGTGATCGCGAACGTGGAAGTCTGCGACGATTGATCGTCCTTCGATACGAGGAGCGCACGATTTTCCAGAAAATCGAGTCAGATACACTGCCAACGTTGACAGGCAATTATCGCGTATTTTGGTTGGATTTACGGAAGAATAGTTTGTATGGTTTTGAGGGAAAGGACGTGGAACGGATTTGAGATGAGAAGATAAGGGCAACTTAACGGGGGTTGCTGTTTGTAAATAGTGTTGCTTGATTGTGGTAGAGTGTGAAATCTTTGTTTTTGAAACTAGTCGAATATTAAGGGTTGTGTTGGTGACCGACATGGTGGTTCAGTATTTAGTACGACATACTGCAATATAGATCATAGTACTTTAACTTTTTATTTACACGTAAACATTAATTGCTATTCAAAAATTTGCGGAGTATCAAACTTAAAATTACAAAAATTTTACTCTGCGATTGTAAAGTGCTAAGTGTTAAAACTTGTGTTTAGTGCAATGCATTGATTTGTTCAAAATTTAGCACAACTATAAGGTGGTCCAAAAATAATAATTTTACAAAATTATTTCGCTTATGAAGAAAGTTCACGTTGAATTTCTTTCTAACATTTGATTATCAACTTGAATAAAAATTTAAAGATTCGCAAATTTGATCATTTAAACATTGGACAACCTAAAATTTTTAACTGTGAAAAATTGAATTATACATATTAAAAGTTGTAGAATTTGAACATTTTATGAAATGACTAGGATTTATGCTAAATTTGAACTAAATCATTGTTCCAAAGACCCTGTTCTTACGTGTTATTCTACCATCTTATTTCTTAACTTGATCAGATTAAATTCGTAGTGTCGGTCATAAACGAACGGTAGAAAATTCTACCGTAATTTTGCCCGGTATCTTTCTTTCGTATCTCAAATCGCTTTGGCGATATAGTTCCTGCGAGTTCCACGAAGTACCACTTAAAATTTCTGAAAACAAAAATTTTATACACTCGAAATTCACCTTAAACTGCACAAACAGTCCTTTTACACCGACTTCTACAAACATTTTAGTGCAAAAATTAAGATTATCTTTGCCATGTCGATTTCGAAGCACGTTGGCACAATCTCGTCGCATCGTTTCAAAATTAGACCACTGCCATTAAAGGAACGTTGCTGTCAATTAGCAAGCTCAAAGATGCAACGAGACAATGAGTTCCTGTCCAGGAAATCATTGAGCTTCGTTCCTTTACTCTTCACGGACTGAATGAGCTGTGCGCTCCGCGAGAAAAATGTGCGCTCACTTGAGATTGTGATATAAAAGAAAAAAAGAATAGAAAAAAAGCAGATATTATACGTAGAAGTGACTGAGGCGTAGATAGGTGACAATGAGCACTAGGTCAAAAAAATGATGAGAGGAGATGATCAGTGAGGATACTTTTTTATACGTTTTTACGATATTTATCTTTTATGCGTGAGAAAACGATGGGTAAGTACGATCTACTGTACCCAAAAGCAGGATCAAATTCAGTGAAAATTTGAACCATGAAATCGAAACCTCTTCGAGAACGAGAGATAAGGTTGAGAAGTATTTATAAAGAGAAAACTTTATCTTCTTTACGCAGAGGACACTTCGAAGCGAAGAAATCGATCGATTTCTTTATTTGCATAATCAACGAGGTTTCGAGAACTGCGTCACTGTATGAGACGGTGACGCCTTTTGTTATATAGTATAAATATTTATTTATATATATATGTTGCAAATTATATATATATATATATACATGTATTATTATTGTTCATAATTTAACGTCAATCAGGAGGTGACATGATGTTTTACGGATGTGTCCATGGAGAAACAGATATGCCGGAAATGTGCTTAATTGTATGTTTCCGATGAGTGAATTTCATTTGCATGCTGATGTTGAATGACAGTAATTTTGTTGTTTTCAGTCATTTGTTTCTTTTGTTTTTTACGATGGCTGCTTGCAGCTTATGACGGCTTCTTGAATGCTGTCGTGGAGGTTGTGATTGTACTTCATTTAATACAATTTTGTCGAGTATTTTATTATTTTATTGATATTTATTATTGATATTGATATTTAGGTCCATTTGATAGTTGATGTGTTAATACGTTTGTGAATATTTTGTTGACAAATCAAATTATTATAACTTTGAAAAATAGAAATG
Organism: Megachile rotundata; assembly: GCF_050947335.1. Taxonomy (NCBI): domain Eukaryota; kingdom Metazoa; phylum Arthropoda; class Insecta; order Hymenoptera; family Megachilidae; genus Megachile; species Megachile rotundata. The sequence continues at coordinate 13,434,720 of NC_134983.1, forward strand.
AAGTTTCGTTCCAATTATTTCTTTCTTATTTTGATAAACAGCGATGGCAATAAAAGGCAAATAAAATGGATTAAGATGATAATAATATTGCAACCTTGAAGGATATAAATGAAGTTTCATCCCAATGATTTCTTTCTTAATTCAATGATCAGATGGCAGTAAATAAGTGTTCTATTAATTAATATAGTAATGCATAATATTAATGACTATTTGGTTGCATTTGTAAATGAGAAAATTTGGTAATTTTATAATTTGATACTTTCTAAATTTGTACATTGGTAGTATGATAATTTGACAGTGTAAGAATTCTTAAATTTGGAAATTTGGAAATACATGAATATTGCATTTTTACATTTAGTGATTTGGAAATTTGACAATTTGGTAATTTGACAGTGTAGAAATTGAGAAATTTGGTAATATGGTAATTTGAAAATTTTTATATTTTGAAATTTGATAATGTAGTAACTTAACTACAGAAATATAAAAGTTTGATAATATAATAATTTGACAGTTTATAAATTTATAAATTGTATAATGCACTAATTCAAAAATTCAAAAGCATCCAAATTTGTTAATATAATAATTTCACAATTTAACAGCCTATAAATTTCAATCTCTCAAATACCCAAACTGAAACATTCATTTCAACTTTTCAAACACACAAACTTAGAAATTTACAAATGTAAAAATATGAAAATTTGAAACATAAATATTGAAACCACCTACACTATACTCAATTGAAACGCCACCAAACATATTAACACTTGCCCAAATCTGCAGAGATTAATTTGAAATTCCGAAATGCAAGGTGTCTCCTTGTTTCCCAAAAAATTCAGCTACCTTCAGAATTATATTAAATGAAGTATTTTCGCGTAGGATTCTTCGGGTAACTTTTTGGTCGTTCCAAAGGGCCCAATTGCTTCGATGTTGCTGGACGCCAAAAAGAAACCTTCGATCGTTCTGATTCGCAGCCACGCAAGTTCTTGGAATTCTAATGAAACTAACATTGACAGGTCCGTGCAACCGGTCTCCAATGATAATTTCATTAAAATGCCATTCGATGTCGTGTTTGATATCGTTTACGTAGCATGTTCTACGTACCAACTTGGCTCGCGACCTGATTTCGAAGAACTTCGAGTTCTCTCGAATTTCATCCACATTTCTTTTTTATTACCGTCACGAAGACTTTCTCGAGTGTTACATAATTTCACTCGATTGAACGTGAAAGGTACGAATATTAACCATTTATCGAGGATAAAGGGTTGTTGAGGGTAGTTTTCATGAAAACGGCCTCGGAAGTATTCCTCTTCAACGAGGACGAAAAAAGAGCAAATTATTGCTCCATCGAATATAAATAGAGATGATGTTAATCGAAAGGTGTGGTGTTAATTGCACTATAGGAATTGTGTTTAGTTAGAGATAGGTTTTGATAGAAATTAAGACAGAAAACGTCTGACGTTTTTAAGGGAAGGATTGCAGTCTGAGAAACATTGCTATCAAATAACGATTAATATGATTAAAGGTTTTATGCATAATCTGCTTCTATATATCGCTTGATGAATTCTTTCAATAAATCTTTTCAATGTATAATGATTTATAATGTGCATACAGAGTGTCCCTTTTTAATTGATTTACTGTGTTGTGATAAGTGTTTAATGATTAGATACATTAAGTGTTTATCATCGTTTTTAACGTATTTTGACTCTCGATTTTTATATATGATGTTCTTTCGAATGATGTTTTTGAACGATGTTCTTGATGAAAGGAATTATGTTCTTTTCGATAGGATACTTTTTAAGGATCAGCATCAGATTTGTTTCTGAAACCTTTTGTGGTTTTAACATTGTTTGGAAATTCACTTATTAAAATTATTGTGGGAAATTGATATCTTTTTGAAATGGAAAATTTGTGTGGGTAAAGTGAACACGTTTAGTAATTTAAATAAGTTGGAATATCTATTTTGGAGGTTAGACATTTGAGGTTTCTAAATTTGAAAATAAGAAAACTTGTGAATTTTTGAATTTGTGAATTTGTGAATTTGTGAATTTGTGAATTTATGAATTTGTGAATTTATGAATTTTTGAATTTGTGAATTTATGAATTTATGAATTTGTAAACTAGTAGCTTTGAAAAATTGAAAATCTGGAAATTCCTAAACCTCAAAGCTTAAAATCTTATAAATTACACATTTTGATAATCTTAAATTTGAAAACCACAAACCTGTGAATTCCTAAGCTTGAAAATAAAAAATTTCTGAAATTCCAAATTTGAAAAATTAATATTTCTAAATTACTAAATTTGTAAATACAAAAATTAAAAAATTTAGAAACCTATGAACCTGTATAGTAACTTCTAAATTTCTAATAAGAAATATTAACTCTTGCAATTTTTCCATTTTCCTTAAAAATATAATAATGACTCGATAAAAGCGGACTACCCAGTATGTAACCTTGTATAAAACTCGGACTGTAAATTGTTCTCGACGCTAGCTGCTAAATATCGATCTTTGTGATCACATCGAAATCAGTTTTCGATAGTAGCATTAATGATAGCTTAAAAAGTCAAGCGATAGAAGGCAACCGGCGATGAAAAGCAAAAGCTGGTGAAAATTAAAAAAATTTTATTTTTCTATATCTTAGAGAATATTCTTATTTGTCAAGGTTGATTGATAGTTTCAAACGATAACTTATAAGTTAACGTTATCTTTCAACGAACGTCCACAACGATTCGTTTGATCGATCAATTTCTGAGTTCGAAATATCGAACTCGTTTTGTCTTCTGTGCCAGATGTTTTTAGAAATAGCACAGCTATATTTCATTGAATTTTCCATCCAGAACACGCAGACTTTTTATAACTTTTAAAATTGTACGATAAACATGATACTTGAACAATTCATGTAAATATATGCGTGTATAAATCAAACGAATTAATCGCACTTATAAGAACCAATATTTTTTCTAAACAAAAAAAATACAAAAAAAGGAGAGAATAAATATAGACATTATATCATTGATTTTTCGTAGAAAACGAAATTAGAGAAGTCTATTTTGTGAGATATTTTGCTAGGGAAAGGGATTGTAGGCGATAAGAACTTACTCGTATTCGTTCAATTTTATTATTAGAATGTATACAATTATGCTTCGATGTGAAACGTCCAAAATATAAAATCGCTCTGTTTTTTTGTACACAATTTGTCATTAAGGTGTGGTAATTAAGATTTACTAGTTTATTTTAAGATTGAAGTCTAATGAATACGCGTTTGCTTATTAGCTTGAGTAGCTGTTATGGATAATCGTATGTGTGATAACTCATTTATGGTTCCACAACTCTGAATAAGTAAACGTGACAATTTTTAACTTTGAAATTTTTATGATAGAGCATTTTGAAATTTCTTAATTTGAAAATTGTATATTTGTAAATTTAAACATTATAAATTTGATATTTGTAATTTTGATATTTGTAAATTTGAGATTCGTGAATTTTACTATTTGTAATTTTGGAATTTGTAAATATGACTTTTGAGAATTTTATTATTTGTAATTTTGGCATTTGTAAATTTGACTTTTGAGAATTTTACTATTTGTAATTTTGGCATTTGTAAATTTCACCTTCGTGAATTTCACTATTTGCAATTTTGGCATTTGTAAATTTTACCATTTGTAGTTTTCTCATTTGCAAAATTTGACATTCGTGAATTTCACTATTTTTAATTTTGGCATTTGTAAATTTGACATTCGTGAATTTCACTATTTGTAATTTTGACATTTGTAAATTTCACTATTTGTAATTTTCGCATTTGCAAAATTTGACATTCGTGAATTTCACTATTTGTAATTTTGGCATTTGTGAATTTGACTTTCGTGAACTTAACATTTATAAATTTAAAAATTTTTCAAATTATAAAATTGTAAATTTGAAAATAACAAATTTAAAAATTATAAACTTGAAAATATTAGATTTCAAAATATCTAAGCTTGAAAATTCAAAACTTCAAAAATAAAAATTTTCCATTCCAAATTTCGAACTTTCCAAGTGAAATATTCAAACACGAAAACTTCATATCCACTTTACTTTCCTAATTCAACATTTCTAAATTTCTATCTCTATAAGTCCACCTAAATAATCAAATAATGCAAATGACTTATCTAATGCTAACATATCTAATGCTAAATATACTATCCTTAATACTACACCGTGTTAAAAAAAAATAGAGCGACAAAATTAGAAAACGATTCACGTTTAACCGAGCTATTGGCCAGAGTGTGAAGGCTTTCACAGTTGGTGCACGATGCTTACCATGTAAGCGTTACACGTTTACGAGTGTGTTTTGTGTTTAGCAGTAGCGATACGCGTCTGTCAAGCTTCTTTGACAGATTATAACTTGTCCATTGGCAAGAGAAGTCCGTAAAGAAACCCGGATTTTATATTCCGAGACTTTGACCATTGTCGTGTAAACTCGCCTTGGTGGACACTTTTGTTTGATGTGCCGTATTTCGCGAAACCGTGAGAACATCTTCAGAGAACGGTTTTCTAAACAGAGTGAATCGACTTGATCGAAGCGAATCGATCGTTGCTTTGAATTAATCAAATGCGAGGGTGAAAAATGATAAAACTAATAAAAAATATATAAGAATTGAACGAGCTTCTTCCAAGTTTCAATTACCGCACGCTTGAAAAAGGATAACGAGAATGTATAAATGAAATGATGAGAGGTTCTGCACCTCTTTTTTTAACGTTGTTGTACTTACGTGTTCTTGACGATACATTACACACACACGTACACTCCGACACAACTTAAGACCTGGTTGTATTCTCTGCATACCTGATTTTTTATTAAAAACGGACAATCCCGTGGGATCGAACGAACTTCATAAAGATCAGCGAAGATGACGACCCCCTTTAGGGTCGTTAGAGAGAGAACTTAAGAAACGGAGCGATTTTCGTCGGTGGATATACTGTTCCGTAATAATTCTTCGTAATTAGTCGGAATTGTTCAAGTTTATGAATCCGAATGTAGGGATTTAAAACGGAATTTCTGAGTTGTTTTATAAAGTCGATGTTAAAGAATTAAATACGACAGATATGTGAAATAGTTTTGTTTGGTACAATGTAAGATAATATTATTAAGGATGTTGGTTTAAATGAGGTTTTTGGTGACCCACGAAATTTAATTCATTTAATTAATCGAAATTTAAGAAAATCTTCTAGTTGAGAATACTGTCTTTTTGCATTCTTTTCATACAGAAAACATGTGTATTTCTATACACATATTCACACGTGTTCAAAGAATTGTATGTACTGGTATAATTTAGATGAATCCTTCCATAAAAATAATTTTAGAAATCTGTATATTCAAAGTTGTGAAAAGAAATCAATTTTATCAAAAATGAAAAAAATCGATTTTGTCAAAGATCAAATTTATGAATGAAAGAAAATCGATTTCGAGGAAGATCAAATTTATGAATAAAAAAAAATCAGTTTTATGGAAGATGCAACTCATAAATGAAAATAATTAGTTTTGTTGAAGTTCTACTTCGAAAATAAGAGAAAATCGATTTTTTGAAAGATCTAGTCGGACCATGTATTTAAATTTGTATCTATCGCATCTCAAACGCATGGAAGTCTCGCTATATGGCCCTACAGGACCTGTAGTCAAAAACTATATAAAAAGTACAATATAAATGAAATTCAAAAATTCCATCAGTACAATCAAGCAAAACGGAACAAGAATCCCTCGTCAAAAATCGCTCCGTTTACCACGAACATAGTACTAGAAAATGTTCGTGCACCTTTCAGGATCCGTAACAAAATGTAGCTTTTGAATCGAAAATATCAGTAATGATCGACCGAAAGAAACATCTTGTTACCAATCCATCCAATTCAGAGTTCCTGTTCATCGAATTCACGTTTTCGTTTCTTCTTTCAAACAAGTAGAAGCATTCGAAACTGAACTCGACGAACACGAGGCCTGTCTCACCTGCCTTATTTACCTATGATAATGTGTATAAAGTACCTGAGAAATCAAAATATTACTTATATATCTGTATACGTATATGTACATTGAAAGTGAAGGATTTTTCCGTTTCTCGATCGAAAGAAAAATGATCGTGTCACGCTTGTGACGAGCTTGATTTTGTCGCTGATTGTATTCGTCTTTGCGTTGCTACGGCGACCATTTTAGATTCTACTTTGCATGCGGTTTTACCTTTAACGAAAGTTACGATATAAGGTCAATGTATGAGCGTATGTATTTCTGGGGAAAAATCTATAAAAACAAAAAAATGGTATAAAGTAATATCAATTTATGTACGTTTACCTGCGGTCGATCGGCTGCAGGTTCTATTTTATACGATAATCGATAATTTTACAGCGGCTTGCAGTTTCTGTCTCCGTTTTTAACGAACAAAATTTTTGCAAAGGTCACAAACCGAACTTTTGAACAAGAAACTGCAGGTCTTCTGCGAGAAACTTATTTTAAATCTGTACTTTCGAGAGTATATCATTGCGTCTTACTTAAATACCCTCCATGAACCGTTTCTATAATAGTATTAGCGATCAGTATAGCTTTTTATTCTTCGTTCTTCAAGTATTTTTTTTACGTTTCTCTAGAAACGAGTATTTTATTTGTTCATTCAGAAAATTGGTTCACGGAGGATTGAACTTTATTGTGTCGATGGTTTCGATTACAATTCCTCCAAGACGCGATTGAATCTAAATATCTTTTATATTTTATCTTTGGCGCCGTAATTTCGTGTATAAACTGCATGACACCTGAGTGTAAATCGTCATTTTCCACCTTTTAAACGTTTTTAAATTCAACCATAGATATCCGCAAGTTTTTCCGATTGTAAATGCGTCAATTACAGCGCCGAATGTATTTTGTCACTGTAAAGGGAACATGTTCGTTCAAATTACCTGGTTTCATGATACATCCATGTGATATATTTGTATTTTTACTTAAACACCTTTTACAAAATTGCAAACTTGTCTGTTAGTAATTGTGTAACTTTGAATTTTTGATAAATAGATCCACTGAGTTCAAGGATTCATTCTCAACTCACATCACATTTATGTAACTTAATAAAAAATATAATACTACTTGATATGTTTCAAATTTTTGTACACGAAAATAATTTGTTGGCTTTATAGCGTTCAATTCTTGTGCAGACAAAAGAATTTATTTTTATTTTGAAAATATCGACATTAAATGGAAAAAAATTCAATACTGAGTAATATTTGCAAAAATTCAATATTTAGTGATATTTGCCAAAAAATTTGATACGAAATGATACTTGCAAAAATTTCAATATTAAGACTTGTAAGAAAAATTCAATATTAAGACTTGTAAGAAAAATTCAATATTAAGACTTGCAAGAAAAATTCAATATTAAGTGACATTTGCAAAAAATTTGATATGAAATAATACTTCCAAAAATTTCAATATTAAGACTTGCAAGGAAAATTCAATATTAAAACTTGTAAGAAAAATTCAAAATTAAGACTTGCAAGAAAAATTCAAAATTAAGACTTGCAAAAAAAATTCAATATTAAGTGACATTTGCAAAAAAATTTGATACAAAATGATACTTCCAAAAATTTCAATATTAAGACTTGTAAGAAAAATTCAATATTAAGACTTGCAAGAAAAATTCAATATTGAGTGACACAAACAAAATTAAGTACTAAGTGATATTTGCAAAAAAACTTAATACTGACTGATTTTACCATTTCACAAGAACATAAGGTTGTTATAAGAGATATGAAAATGTGCAATTTAATAGTTGATATAAAGATTATAGAAAGATGAAAGTTTGAATATTTATTTCCAATATGAAATCGTGTGCAACGAACGTTTTTCCTTTACCGTTTATTACTGTTAGGTTAAGTAGCATTAATTTTATTTGCTCAGACTTGCGCGCGAGTTTGCCATTCACTCCATTTCAAATATACCATGAAATTTGTTCACTCCATTCGATCATCTTTCACACGTCATTGCATCTATCACGTACTATACTTATATTCGAGCAATATCGATAATATTTTCTACGATTACGAAGTATTCTAGTGTATTTTGGCACTGTGGAGAAATAAATTACAGTTTTGGACAACATTACGTCTTTCTTTATTCTGTGTTATAGATACCTGCATCGTTTTGTTAATGTTCCCTAAGAATTTTCCGGGAAATATTTGATATAGCTTTATACAATGAAACCTGAGACCGTGTATAGTTTCAGGAAATATTAGAATCACGGAGAAGGTTTAATGACTGTAATGTAAGTATGTACAGTCAGGAGTAAATCTGGTTTCTCTAAAGAAAATATGACAAGAGACTGCTGCTTGTCGATTTTTAGGGATTTGAATATTTGTAGATGCATTCGTTTGGCCTATACGAATTTAGAAGGTAATTTGAAAATCCATACATATAACAATTTATAAATATAAAAATAAAAGATTTGTTGCTACAAAAATTTTAGACAGCTTGGACTTCACACTATATTAAGTCTTCTAAATTTAAGAAATTCGAAAACGCAAAAATCGTAAGATTCAAAAACTTGTGACTGCAAAAACATAGAAACCCCAAACTCATAAAATTGTCGAATTCCTATGGTTATGCCAATTGAAGGCCACGTTGCACCCGAGTGTACAATACTTCTGTACGTACACGTAATCCCGTTTCGAAAATTGCAACGTGTTACTCGTCGCATGATTAAAGGGCGATATCTATGCACGTCGGATTAAAGACCGCCAGTCGCAGTAATAATTTATTTACAGCTTCGACTTACGATATCCTGGAACCATTAAGTAGATTCTCGGAGAAAAGTTTGGCCGTGCTTGGTCTACCTTGGGTACAGGTGTGAGTCGTAATAACATAGCGGCCGCGCCCTTTAACCTCTAATATCCCTACCTTCGTACTGACTTCACTAACGCCGCCACAATCGACCCCGCACAGGTACACCGCAATCATCTTCTACCTCTGTATCAATCGCCAGGGATTATTATTGCGGATACACTTAGCATTGCGCATTCTCTCTGTTACTTTTGGCACCGAGAATGTTCTGGGATACACACGTTTCTATCCACCCGTTATCTGCACTTTTTGCAATCTTCATTCTTTCACGTGAATTTCTCTTTCTTTAGGTATCGATGCTTCGTAGATCCTTATAATCGTAACATATTTTATCATGATTCTTCTGAGTGAAGGCTTAAACCGTTGGTTAAAATATTAATAGGGGAAGATCGTGGAATTGCAGTTTCTTCAGATATCGGGTGTTATTTATTCATATAAGGAAATTTAGGATAGCGATGATTTTAGTATAGTAGTGATAATCATGGGAAAACTAGAGTTTGCTTAGGATACTGTGCAGAAATTTGAACGTACAAGAGATTTGGGGGATGATAGAAACTTGGTAGTGAATTGGGTATTAAATTTTTACAAATTTTTATTGCAATACACGACAGTACTCAAAAAAACAATTATCCATTAGTCTTCAAGTTTTGCACAATCCAAAAAAATTCATCAGTAATATGTCTGATTGTGAGAAAACATTACATATTATTTAAGTCTTTTTCATATTTCCCTCCTTTTAATATTGATGGTGCACGTCGGCCCATAGCATTTTAACCTCCACCTCGACGGTTCTAATTTGTAATTTACGAGGAGTAAAGAACGAGAGAAATAAGAGCACGGGTGACGAGACCGCCGGCTTAACAGCAGGCAAATGAGCGAAGACAAGAAGTATTATTTTTTACGGGGACGACCCCCAAGCGAGCAAATGGCCTGTGTCGTACTCCTCTATGACTCCTACGGGGTTCTTCTTCTTCTCTCTATCATGCTGGATACTCTTCGTTTAAACGCGAGCAAGAAATCTCCTTACCGACCCCTTCGGCTTCTTCCTCCTTCACCCTTGCCAGCCCAAAGGGTTGAGACTGGGCGAGCTGTAAATTACCAAGAGGGCATTTTGATTAAATTTTTTATTGTAGCCTGCCCGGTTACAACTGGAGGGAACTGACACGGAGCGCCGGGTGATTTAACCTTCCCGGCTGGCCTGCGCTTTTATTTTCCATTCGCGTACCTGAATCTCTGATTAGAAGTAATAATTCGCTTGCTGCGTACGCTTATCGTGAATACGCTGCTGGAGAATGGTATTAATGCCGAAAGAAAGGGGTGAGCCCGGTGTATGTAGATCTACAAAAATAGGGGTGGAAACATCGATATGTTGCTGCAAACATTTTGGACAGCTTTTGTGCTATCGTTATAAAATGATTTGTCCTTGAACCCTCTTGAAATTCTATTTAAAATTTTTATTCTCATTACAACTTGTCACTGTTAATGTAACAAGCAAATTATTAACACTGAATTTCAAATACTGAAAGATTGTGCTTAGTCTTATTTTTTTATTCTACAGTTGTATGGTTTGTCACAAGATCAGCCATGGCAAATATTAAAAAAACAGCTGGTATTAAAACAATTTCGTCTTGATTTTCATGTTTTCACTAAATGCGACAAAAGAATATTAACTTGTTCACTAAACACGTTAAAAAAGAAACGCAAAGTCAAACAAGAAACTAACCACTTTTGGTATCATCTAACTTTAGTGTCAATCTTACAATTAGTGTCTTTCTTATAACTCCGTAATAAAGTACATGCAATCCCTTGTTTGTATAGTATATTTTCTTCTTTTTAATTGTAGTGTATGCTAATATCGTCTAACAGGAGAAAAGCATACATATTTTTAAATTTGTAGCAAAACAAATATTATGTACACACTAATGTTCTTTGGGGTTGAAAGGGTTAAGCATATACAGATTTGCATGAATATAAATCTCCTTACATTCTGAAGAATAATATAGTCAACGTTCAAATTTGTAACTTTTTTCTTTCACTGGTTCGAAACTATCGACACCCTACGAGGGTTGATTTTTCACGCGAAGAGGAAGATGAAAAAGGTAAAAATCGTTCTGAAACAAAAAGACCCGCGTATGAACCGATCCGAGCTGATAACAGAAATTCCGTCGGACATCCCCAGGTCGTTTACGAAATGTCCACCGAGGGACGAGGTCGACGGGGGTGAATCGACTCAACAAGTGTTACGTCAGAACGAGCTTGCGTCTAGGGTTTGGTCGATTCGCGGGGGGTGTAGACGTGCTCTTTCGTTCCTCGCCTGCTAATCGGAGGCGTTTCCTCGTGAGTTTCGCGTCTTTTTCACGCAAAAAGCGTCCTCGTCTTCGTCTTGCAATCGAAGGACAATCGTTTAGAGAATGTACGTGTCATTGCATACCAAATTTGCGTGATGTGACATTGATTAACATGTCGTCATGTCAGCCATATTTAGATGACGCACGAATTTATACTTGATCACTCATTTTATGGAGAACATTTTTAGTTACACAAGGATAAATCGTTTTTTTTGTCGCAGAGAAAGATTTTAATCTTGCATGAGGAGAAAGAGAATCTGACGTATATACATCGTCACTGAATATAATAATTTGCAAATATTTACTGATGGCATTTTTACAAAAATTATATTTATGAAATACAAAAATCTGGTGTCCATTCATTTGGATGCTCAGGAATTAGGGGACATAGGTATCTTCTGTGCCTGGGGATTCAGAAATCAGGACTACGGAAATCCAGAGATTTGGTAATCTGAGGATATAGGGATTCGTGAACTTTGAGACATTGGAGTTGGGGAAGATATGGATACACAAATTTAAGGGTTCGGGAGACATGGATACCAAAATCTGGTATTTTGGAGGTATTTTGGAGTTCACAAGTTTGGAGATCTAAAAATTCAGAAGTAGAACATTTAAGAATCTAAAATACGAAAATCTAAGAAAATTGACCAGTTAGTTATATGTATGCTAATCCAAAGAAAGAATACGTGAAACGTATTCTTTACAGAATATAATCACCATGTACAATCTTCCCAGCTTCGAACAATAAGTACATCTACAAAAGCAGTACAAGAAATATCAAATCAAAATCGTTGACAAAATACTCATTCAGCCACTATACCTCAAAGAACCACCCCTATCAACCCTCAGTCCCTAATCCCGAATAACGATGCCGATAGTTCTAAATCGTGGCTATAACCTGTAAGAATCAAGAACAGCCTCGTCCATCTGACTGTCTCGTTGCGCTTCGGTTGCAGAAGCTCGGTTTGCATCGGACGACGGCGGGAGGATATCGACGTCGGAGGTGGTGGCGGTGGTTGGCAAGTCTGGTGGTGGCGACATTGGTGGAGGTGGTAGCTGGCGTTGCGAGCGGGGCCGATATCCAGAGAGGCGTAGAGGGACAGACGGCGAGGGGTACCCGGTGTGCGGGGGGTAACGAGGAGGAAGGAGGGCCAGAAGGAGGAGTGGCGAGGGGTGGCGAAGAGGGAGGGGGTGGAGGCGGTAGGTGTCACGTGGGCGCGAGTAGGCCCCGCCTCCGCGAAGTAGCTGGAAGCACGGCGAGTCATTCATGGCCGAGCTAAAGGCTGCGCCACTCTCCGGGTCCGTCCAGCTGCAGCGGCTCGCGAGAGGAACCTTAGGGAACACCTGTCTCCCCCGCGTAACCGTGAACATCCGGCGAGGACCGCGCCGGCGACGACGACGTCGAGCATCAGGGAGACACCGCGCTACGAGCGAAGCCGCATCCGCGCTGCTTCCTCGCGAGTGGATCGCGAGAGTGCCCGGTGAGCCGTGTTCCGGGGCCGGTGGCAGGCTCTCGGAGAGGCCGCCGGCTCGCGTCGTCCTTGGACCACCGGTCATCATGTGTTACCGACAGTGTGTCAAGTGATATCTCGCTAAGAGTTGCTTTTAATTATCGTCGTCGTTGTTATTGTTGCTGCTGTTGTTGTTGTGTACGAGGGTGGTGAACACAGGGGGAGGAAAATTCTGGTCTGGTGCGCGTGTCCCCCCCGCCCCCTCCTTGACCCTGTGGTGTACTCGCTTTCTGGAGAAAACGTCGGTTAACGCGAACCCGGGGTGATCAAGGTGTTTCGACGAACGGACAACATTGACGTTCGTGGTGGAGGGCTGGCTGATGCACCGCGGCGGCGGCGTCGCCGGAAGCGGTGCTGCTGCTGGAGCCGCCGGTATCGCCGGTGGATCGGCCGGAAGTGGCGCGATACCCTCCACGAGTCACCGCGGCCTCGAGCTGGAACACCCGTCGGCGATGCCCGGTGCACCGGGTTTCCATTGGGGTGCTGTGCTCGCCGGGCACCATGCGGCCGCCGCGGCGAGCATGATGCAGCCACCCCTGTCCGCGGCCGGTGAGTACACACCCGCGCCCGCACACCATGGACCAACGCATCCCGCCATGCCCATGGACCTTCACGTTCATCAGGGATTCCCTTACTACAGGTTTGTAACACGATTCATCTCATAGTCTTCGGGTGCTCTATTCTGGGGGTTGATTAGGTGGTGGGATACGGTGACACCTGTTGGCGAACACCATGGATTTGAATTATTTCTCTACGGAGTTGGTGGACATTTTTTTAGAAGTTTTTAGGGAGAATCGTTATGGACACATTTGTTTGGTTATTTTATTTAGCAGAATTTTATCCGGGATTCCTTAGAGTTCTGTATTTCTAGATTATCTGATACTTCTGGTAAACAGAACATGTATGTGGGATATGTTGGAACGTGTATTTCTAAATATCTTGATGTTTATATTTGTCGACTATGTTCTTGTCTTTCTACACTACTGTATCTTTGTACCCCTTGATTCCTTAATACCAGAGTCCTATAACAGTAGATCCCTATAATAATAGATCCTTGTTACCCTAGATCTTTGTAATACAAGATTTCTATACACCAAATCTTGCATATCTCTCGATTCATTGATATCTAGATCATTTATACTTCTTAATCCATTGATATCTAGATCACATATGTCTCAATATTGCTGCAACTACATATTTCTAGTTCCAGTCATCTCTAGATCTCTGCACTCTTCTACCCTTTTGCTCCTATATTCTGACATTCGTAGATCCTTATATCCCCATATCTGAAATCTCTACATATCTATACTCTTACATCTGCAGATCCATTGATTTCTAAAACTCTGTGTCCTTATATGTCCACACATCTACACTCCTGCATCTCCAGATCCATTGCTGTAGATACTCTCACATTTCTAAATCCCTATACTTTGTAATCGCTAAATCCTTATACTTCTCAATCTCTATACATCCACAATCTCTATAGACAATTTATCTGCAAATCCTCGCAATTTTATATCCCGCCCACAAAAACCTTATCCCTCCCACAAAAATCCCTAGTAATGACATTAAACTGACGAGTAAGAGCAGTTGCAGAATATTAACAAACAGATTTCTGTATTCTAAATACATTGATAAAGAATGAGTTATCTGACTCATTCGAGCCTTAATTATATCGATGCATAGCGAAAAACTTAGGCAAATATTAAACATTACACAACAGCTCATTGCATTTCGTAATACTGCATACACACGAGTGAAAGAAGATTTCATTTGAGGCAAGCAAATACTGCCATCCTTCCACAATTCATATAGTTCCTTGTTTCCATGTCGGATTTGATGCGTGGATAAGTGCATAGGTAGGCAGTGTTAGGTTTCGGAATTTACCTAGTAAATATTTCTCTGCTAAACGAATACCACCATGTTTACCCATTTCGAGCAAACACCTTGCTTAAATACCGGACCCTTTAGTTCCTATCACAACGATCGAGTTCGTTGACGTTTCGCCGTTACATTACACCCGACTGTATTTTCATAATCCGTAGAAATTTGAACTTCTCAAAAGCAATAATTTCCAACTACATACCTTCTCAAATTAATTTCTTCTTACTTTATCGTGGTCTGAGAAAATCGTCATTCTTTAAAGGTAGTCGATTTGTTAACTGACACTCGATAACAAAATTTGTAACTGTTGATATGGATGATTGAAGAGGTTAATTCATGTTCTATATTTCAAGATGTAGTGGCTTGTGTTTCATAGTGCAGTTAGAAAGAGTTATTCGTAATTCTATAATGGAATGTCCATTTCATCATAAAGCTTGTCGGTTATTTGAAAAATGTTTCATTCTATTATACATATATACAATACGTAGGTGTCCATAACTTCACATCAAACGAACTTTCTCAAGAATTTTGATAGCAATTCAACACTAAGATTTAATTAACGTGTCTGATGATGAACATCACCAGATGAAACCATAACTAAATTACTCCACATAATCTATTTACTATTATTGCTTTTTAAGAAGACTTTGAGTTAACTATTTAAGATAGACATCTAGTAAAGAAAACGTTTCAAATAAAATATAAAGGACAAGGGAGATCACCCACGAATGCATTAAAACCATCAAACTAATCAAATCCTCATTTAACATGTCCAACCACGTTTACAAAAATAAAATAAAAATTGCGTTTCATGTTCAAACCACGTTACACAATACTGCACGAAATTTGAAAACAAAAAAGTGTGACCAACTTTTTTTAGAGCTTCTCATGGCCCGTATCACGTGTTCAACTACGAAGACAAATTACCACCTGTCAGCGAGTCACGTTTTATTATAAGTTAATTACAAAGTTCGATCGAAAGTGGCTCGTTTTTATCGATTTAATCGTTCGATAATCAACAAGATCGGAAACTCGAGCCACGTAGAAAACGAAGCAGTACGATGTCTCGATCGATGTTTCCCTCGATTTTTTATTCCTTTATTTATGCACGCCGCTGAATTCTTACCGCGTGCCAAATTATGTTAAAGCGGCTACGTGTTGAGCATGCTCGCGGTATTACGGGATGCATTTAACACGTTGAATACCGTGGGGGTCATCCATGACCGACAGCAAAAATTTAACGTAATCAAATAATTGATGGGGAAAAAATGAAGAACCAATCTGGTTTACACGTTCATAATGTGGAAGTTTCTGTTATTAAGAAAAGATAGTTAAACATAAACAAAATGTTTTCCTAACAAATCTCAAGTTAATTTATTGTGTACTTTATTTCCTGAAAAATTATATATTCTCACAAAATTACTTTTACTCACAGAAGATAATTAAACTCAAACAAAATTAATTTTCTCCCACCAAAAGCGTGCATATCAACATAATTTATTAAATACGTTACCTGAAAGATTATATCTCTATCCCGCAAAATTTTCAATCATAGAACAAAATTAAACTCAAACAAAATAAGTTTATTACCAACAAAAGTACATCAAGTGCTTTATCTGATCACGTTGTTGAGAAATTATTTTCGTGTCTTATGTGGAACATTATATTTCTTTTAATGCCCTGTTACATAGTTCAGGGAAGTATACCTTGAAGTTGTAATTCACACGAAACTAGTACAACAAGATTTCGACGATTTGTCAAAAGGTGGAAAGATCGCGTTTTAGAAAGCCGAGTTTTGAAATTTTCGTGTACAGAGACTGGTTAGCTGATAACGCGATATTCTTATACAGCGAAACCTGTTCAAAGTCTATACACGCGTGTCCCCTATAATATTTATAAAGGCGATTCCTTTTCCGACAGCGTGTGCGTTAATAAACTTCGAACGGACAAGTTTATCTTGTACCAGAATGATTCTATCGCTCACAGCGTTTATCGCTGCGACTCGAGCTGCTTTGAGGTGCAAACGCAATTAATTATGACAAGTCTCAAATCATTTCGAGATTCGTTGAATTCAAGTTTCTACCTTAATTGTAACGAGTCGAGTTTATAATTTATAACTGACGATTGATAATGTAGCTTATCACAGCACGTTTTTTTTAAAGAAAGTTGAAACAAAATAGATACTTTGCGTAACAATTTTTTGGTCAGAATTATCTTCTTTCAATGAACACCATGTGAAAGCATTAGATTCGTTGAATTCAAGTTTGTACCTTAATTGTAACGAGTCGAGTTTATAATTTATAATTGATGATTGATAATGTAGCTTATCACAGCACATTTTTTTTGAATGAAGAAAGTTGAAACAAAATAACAACATAGATGCTTAACGTAACAATTTTTCGTTCAGAATTATCTTCTTCCAATGAGCACCATGTGAAAGCATTAGATTCGTTGAATTCAAGTTTGTACCTTAATTTTAACGAATCGAGATTATAATTTATAATTGATGATTGATAATGCAGTTTATCACAGCACGTTTTTTTAAAGAAAATTGAAAGAAAATACTAACATAGATACTTTGCGTAACAACTTTCGTTCAAAATTATCTTTTAATGAACACCTCGTGAAACTCTTGCTTCAGAGTCTATCGATTGTCCAAGTCGAGAATAAAGTTAAAAAGGTAGTTTGTTTTTTTGGGTCCCGTATAGAACGATGAAGAGAATAATAGACGGTCGATGCGCAAATGATATAGGGGAACGATTAATTCAATAGTATTGAAAACATCCGAAGCCTATTTGCCAGTACACGTTTCGCTCAGGCGAATGGATTTACGACACAACGTCTGAAAAATCCATAAAAATCTTAATACAATTTGCTAGGAGATTAAGCCAGCCGGAGTGTATAATTACAACGAACGGTTCGTATACTTCCTTTTCAGACCGGCCCGGGATTACGTATCGCCGTGTACTGCATTATGGAGTGTGAATAATTATAGTACACGCTGGAACTGATGAACGAGTGTGCGCGACGATTAACAAAGAACAACTTCGCCGCTTTTCGAAACGCTTCCTCGTCCTGTGCAAAAAGGAGAGGAAAAAAAAGAACAGAGAAACAACTATCGTATCGAAACCGGCTATCTCGATTAGATCTTGTATCGAGCCCTATCGATCCTCCTGTCAATTACACCGAATCGTATATATCGAGCCGCGTCAATTACCGCATACACGCCTTACACGTGAAATAAACATTGTGCGGTCCCTGTGGGTGAAGCAGCGAAAAATGTAATTGCTGTACAAGCAGCGTTGGTAAAGCACCGTTCGCGTGCGTTTCTACTCGTGTAATCTAGAAAATTGATAACAGTTCAAAGTAGTTTGCACGCGTGCATTACGGGCCGAAAATTGAAAGCTGCTTTTGATCGTTGGAAATTGCTTTTAAAGGTAAAGGTTTCACTTACAATTACTGGCTTCTTTCGTCAACTTTCTTATAGTGCTGGTAAAAATTAAGATAAAGTCTTCTAAAGTTTTATATAGATCTCAAGGATGCATTGTGCTCTCGCTATATTGCCATGGATGTTAGATCGCTTTATGATGAATCGGTGCTTAGAGTTAAATTACCATGCATTATCGTACGTTATGTCACCACGCGTTAATTAATTGCTAGTTTTATTACCATATATTATAACACCACGTTTTATATTAGGAGTTTAATTACGTCGCGTTATATTACTGCATGTAACATCACCACGCATCATATTACTACAAGTTATATTACCACGCGTTATATCGCCACGCAATCCATTACCACAAGTTAGGTTGCCACACATTATATCACTCCGCGTTATATTACCATATGCGTTTAATTGCCATGCAGTATAATACCACGCGTTCTATCGCCACGCGCTATATCGCTACGTGTTATATTACCACGCGTTATATTGCCACGCGTTATATTACCACGAGTTACATTGCCACGCGCTATGTAGCCACGCGTTATATTACCACGCGTTATATCGCCACGCATTGTATTACTACGAGTTACATTGCCACGCGCTACATAGCCATGTGTTATATTACCACGCGTTACAGCGCCACGCGTTGTATTACCACGAGTTATAGTGCCACGCGCTACATCGCCACGCGTTATATTACCACGTGTTATTTTACCATGAGTTACATTGCCATGCGCTATATCGCCACGCATTATATTACCGCGTGTTGTATTGCCACGCGTTGTATTACCACGAGTTATATTGCCACGCGCTATATCGCCACGCGTTGTATTACCACGAGTTATATTTCCACGCGTTATATCGCCACGCGTTATATAACCACGTGTTATATTGGCACGCGTTATATCGTCACTCGCTATATTATTACGAGTTATATTGCCATGCATCATGTTACCACGAGTTATATTACCACGCGTTATATTACCACGCGTTATATCGCCACGCATTATATTACCACAAGTTATATTACTACAAGCTATATCGCCACTTTGTATTACATCTTATATCATGTTATAATATCGTATATCATCTTATATCGTGTTAAAATACTATATGATATATTACCATACGCTATATTGCACCACATTAAATTACTAGCGTTAAATTATTACGCGTTATATCGTCACGTGTTATATCTCCATCAAATTTCATTGAAACCAAATATGTGTTTATAGTATATTTGATCAATGAATGATTCTTGATCTATCAAATCCCCTAATGAACAAATTTTGACTGATAATAATAAGAGCGACTAAAATTTAACCAATATGACGAATACCAATTCAAATTAAATATTATAATTATTGTAAATGTTCGATATACTAATGCACAGTACAATAAATTAAATCGAAAGTATAATAAGTACCTACACACATAATTACCGTAGTAGCCGTAATAACAATTTTATCGTGCAATCAATATATCGTACACGTATCGGTTCGCATTAATCATCATAATCGAAAACCAGACTGTTGGTGTTTCTCGAAAGATTTCATCGTATATTGCAATAAGAAGTACAATTTATGCTTGATCAAAATTTTATCTCATAATCCATCAATGCACATTAATCTTCGTAATCGAAACCAACAACTTTGCTATTTCTTCAAGAGGTTTATTAAAACATTGCAACAAGAAAGCAACACTGTTGCGAACACCTTATGAAACGACTTTAAATGAGCGTCAGTTGTAACATGAAAAACTGCCCCGCTATTTGTCCTCGTTCACCCAGATTCTCGTCGATTAATTAACATCGACGTGATAAGCTGACAGGAGGGGTTCGGACGCGACAACATTAGCGAGAACAGCAGCGCGATAGAAGAAACGGCACGCAAGAAACTTATTATAATCCGTGGCTCGTCCAGGTTATTAGCATTCCGCTATCAATTATACGACCCCACCGCTTGAAATAACTATACTACTCTCTTTTGCTTACCGGTGTGTATACTCGGGTGCAATGTAGTCTTCGTCTAGCTAAAATAATAAGATGTATAGGAAGAATTTTTTTTTCAATTTTTCAGGGGGATAATATATGTACATTTGGCTATTTTCAAATTTCTAAAATGACGAGTATCTAAATTTCTACGATTTCTAAATTTAGGAGTTTGTAATCTGTAGAATTTTTAGATTTACAAATTTGTAAACTTCCAAATTCCTAATTTTATTGATTTGTGCATTGTCAAGTCTTTGAAGTTGTAAATGTTTTCAAATATTTAAACTTTCAGATCACAAAATTTTCAAATCTTTGTAGTTTTAAGTCTTCAAATTATCAAATTTCTAGGTTTCTGACTTTGCAAATTTCCAAAACTCCAAATCTCCAGTCCTTAAATTTCCGAATTTCTACATTTCCAAATTGTTAAACTTCCGAATCTCTAAACTTTCAACTCTGTAAACTACAAAATTTCCAATTTTCAAACCTTCAGATTTCCAAGCCTCCAAATTTCTAAATCTCGAAACTTTCAAACTACCAAATCTCTAATCTTCCAAAATTTCTATACCCTCAAGCTTTCCAATCCTCTAAAGTACCAAATCTCTAAACTTTCAGCTCTGTAAACTACAAAATTTCCAATTTTCAAACCTTCAGATTTCCAAGCCTCCAAATTTCTAAATCTTGAAACTTTCAAACTACCAAATCTCTAATCTTCCAAAATTTCTATACCCTCAAGCTTTCCAACCCTCTAAAGTACCAAATCTCTAAACTTCCAAATTTGTAAGCTTCTCCGTTCAAAAATTTTCAAATCCTTAAACTTCTGTCTCTAAATTTCCAAATTTGCAAACTTACAAATCTCCAAATTTGCATCGTTCAAAATTTTACACTTCCTAAATTTAGCTTCCAAATTTCTAAATTCGCAATTTTTCTGTTAAGTGAAATCTTCCAAAGAAGTAAATATATGAGTATATATTATATATACATATTTATGTATGCATGTAAATGTTAGCAATAGTTCTCGAAGACGTTTACTATCGGTAGAAAGCTATACATTTCAAACTATATGAAAATATTTGACGTCTTCAATGCGACTTTCTAAAATTTCGTTTGTTCTTTTTGAATAGATGATTTCCCACACTGTCGCTACTAACGTCACATATGTACATATGACCCCTTCAGTTTCCCACATATGATCAAAATTAATAATTCTATTTGTTTCGAAACATATACAAATCAAACTTTGTTATATGATTTTTAAAAACTGGTTAATATGTACAAATGACTTACATGCTTCAAAATTACATATGTGTATAAGTATATGTTTTCGACAAATTGAAAAGTTGCTACAAATTTAATCGCTACATATATCTTCAGCTGTTCATACAGATTGTTCATCAGTTGCACATCAGTTGTTCGCTTATTATAATCATGAATAATTATATTTAAATTAAGATTTTTAGGTTCGTATTATATAGTAACATATATGTATATATTATTTCATCTTACAATGCATTGCTTCATTATATTTGCAATATTGATTATTTTACTCTGAACAAAATATCTTTCTTGGATCTTTCGATTACTTCAAATTCAAATTATTCAATCCAGATTCTTTACCTGCAAGAATAACTAATCGAACAAACTTGTTAACACACAAATTTTGATTTTGTCGCAGAATGAAATCACTTCGTTACTTCGTTCCGTCCATTTGTAAAACTTCGTTGCTTCGTCGGAAAGAAAATGTCCTCAGCCAATGTCTTGATTACACAAAATCTAAATTTACCAGATTCTTTCTTTACCGCGGATCAAAGTTTCTCCAGCGAACTCTTAGTTTCACAAGATCCAAATTTACTTCAATTCTTTCTTCGTTTCCCTAATTTACAAAACTTCTTTCGCGTTACTTCGTTTGGTATGGAACGAAGTGCCCAACTTCAGCGGAGCTCTGAATCATGCAAGCTCTAAGATTAGAGTTCTGTTAACTAGCTAATTTGTTTGATAATTAGTTCTTCTGTGCGAAATCTTCATCATTCACAATCTAAATTTTCTAATTAACTTCTGAACTTCGAGGCGGACTTATATTATGCAAAATCGGCTTATTAATTTTGTTTACTTGAAGATCTGAAGGATTCATATATTCATATTTCTTCATATACATATGTGTATAGAATTCATATATATTTCTGAACCTCGAGAATCTCTAGATTTTTAGAAACTTTGATCACGAAGTTTGTAGATTTTTAAATTCTCAGATGCTGAAGTCCCTAGATTACTAAATTTCCAGATGCTGAAGTCCCTAGATTACCAAATTTCCAGATGCTGAAATCCATGAATTTTTAAATTTCTATCAAATTTTTAGATTTTGAAGTTTATAAGTTTTTGAGTTTTTAGATGTTCAAATACTTAGATCCAGAAATATCTAGATTTCCAAATTCCTAGATACCGAAATTCCTAGACTACCAAATTCCTATATGCTGGAGTACATGGATTGCAAAATCCTCAGATCTCGAAATCTCTTAGCTATTAAATCCCTACGTTCCTACGTCCCTAGGATCCTAAATCCGTAGGTACCCAAATCCCTAGATCTTCAAATACCTCCGTTAAGACCCCAAATCCCTAGAGCCCCGAATTCTTAGATTTTGAATTTTCCAAATCCCCAAATACTTAAATCCACAAGTCCAGATATTCATTGTATAACTATAAGTCACATACCTCTATAACCCCCATATCTCTATAATCCCTATATCTCTATAACCCCTTTATCTCTATAATCCCTATATTCCTATAACCCCTATGTCCCTATAAGTATTCCTACAAGCTCTATATCCCTAAAATCCCTATATCCCTAAAATCCCAACGTCCCTATAAACCCTATATCTCTACATATAATCCTTATAACACTTATATCCCTATAACCTTCATATCGTTATAATCCCCATATTCACCTCTATCTCTATAACTCCTACGCCTCTAAAACTCATATATTTCTACCTAATCCCTAACGCAATTTCACCCATATCCCTAGACCCCAACTTCACATTACTTCCTTTCAAAGTCGAGCATCTTCAGAGAAATCGAAGAACGTTTGCTCACGTTGGTGACTTCACGACGATGTTTGACGATGTTTGATTGAAGTGATGCTTAAAGTATAATGTCACAGAAGTTGCCTGGTGAAAAGAAGCCCGTCTTCGGACTCAAGAGAAGCGGAGTACGCAGACGATGTTGACCTAGCGGTGCGTCGAGTACCACTTGTTGCCGTGTCGTACTTCGAGTACCTCTGTCAGTACACTTCGAGCCCGTGATGCTTAAGACGACCTCGAACCTCTATTGACAAATGCAATGGTACCGTATCTGCGTTAGGCTAAACAGTTTCGAAAATTATTATTGATTGAACTCGTCTCATATGTCTTGATTCAATCGTTAGTGACATGAGTTTGTGTTGGGTATCGATGTCTTGAACAGACGGCTTCAACAGACGTGTTTGATATCACTCCGTGAATATTCGAATAAAAGTATACAAAGTGGACGCGTGGATTAATGCAATATGTCGTTGTTCAGATTGTAGAAAGTTTTCGATGTGGAACGAAGAAAGACGTCATAGAAAATATTTTATGTTCTTACTCCATGATGATTATTAGGTAACTATGTATAATTCATGATGAATTAGATAACTGTGAAAGCAATATATTTTGGTAAAAGAATCACAGGGTGATACCGAAGGAAATATGAGAATTGAATAATATATGGTTTATTCGTAAATGAATATCCTTGTATGTAATATAAGAAGTTTATTCTTTTACGTCATGAAGTTAATCGTTACATATACCGGTGGTAAAATGCAAAGTAGGTCAAGATACGATGAGGCTCATTAGAGTTAATTGTAATATCTCAGTGTAGAAACTTAGCCCTTTAAGGTGACGTGTCTGTCTACCATCTAATGAAATTTTAAATGGCTCCAACACGTATCAGTATACAAATTTTTATATACAAAATTATTACCAAACTTCTTCCATTTTGGAACAATTTGTCTTTTAGCTACTTCAATACAATTAGTATTAAATCCAAATTATTTAAATATTTGATTTAATGATATGCCTGTCTTCAATTCAAGAATGATGTTAAGCAATACAACGTTAACAGTATTTCTTTCTCTCCACTGTACTTAACAACTCAAACACAATTTCAAAGTTACGTTACAAACAGCGTTTCATTGTCGTAGAAACGTGCAGAGCTACTGACCGACTTGTCTGGTTACTTTCCACTGAAAACTCGGGTAAACCGGGTTTCTTTGATCTTAACGATAATGATGTTACTCGGAAGCGTGGCCGGATGTTGAAATGTGCCACCACGTAATACATAGCACATTTTGAACAAATTCGATTAAGCAACAAATGACAGAAATGTCAAATACGTTCGATATGTTATATACAATGTATAATACATGACGATACAACGCGTGATGATTAAACGCGTGATACTGTAACACGTAATGGTACATGACGATTTAACACGCGGTTGTCTAGCGTGAGATAATAAAATGCGAAGCAGTCGAATGTGTAGATAAATGTTCAATAAGAATGTTCAATCTAACGCGTGAAAAGCTAACTTTTAGTAATCTAACGCGTGAGAATTAAATTTGTAAGCTAACACCAAATGAACTAACATATGGTAATCTAACTCATGGTAATGGAATGTGTAGTACTATAACTCGTGATAAGCTAATGCGTAGTAATTCAGTGCGTGGTAATCGAACGTGTGGTAATGTAACGCGTAGTAATCCAGCGCGTAGTAATCGAACGTGTAGTAATCTAACGCGTGATAAGCTAATGTGTAGTAATCCAGCGCGTAGTAATCAAACGTGTAGTAATTTAACGCGTGGTATTCGAACGTGTAGTAATCTAACGCGTGATAAGCTAACGCGTAGTAATCTAGCGCGTGGTAATCGAACCTGTAGTAATTTAACGCGTGGTATTCGAACGTGTAAAAATCTAACGCGTGATAAGCTAATGCGTAGTAATCCAGCGCGTGGTAATCAAACGTGTAGTAATTTAACGCGTGGTAATTGAATGTGTAGTAATCTAACGCGTAGTAATCCAGCGCGTGGTAATCGAACATGTAGTAATCCAGCGCGTGGTAAGCGAACGTGTAGTAATCTAACGCGTAGTATTCCTACGCGTGGTAATCAAACGCGTAGTATTCTGACGCGTAATAAACTAACGTGTAGTAATCCAGCGCGTGGTAATCGAGCGTGTAGAAATCCAACTCGTAATAAGCTAACTTATAGTAATCTAACGCGTCGTAATCAAGCTTGTAATAATCTAACGCGCCGAAATCAAGCTTGTAACAATCCAACGTACAATTACCTAACACGTGAACTTGAAATAACATACCTGAAAAAGGGTTAATAATCATAAGTGAACGTTGGTCATTCATCGCATTCTTGTTCGCATAATAATTCAGTAAAATCGTTCGCAGTTATTTTCAAGAAATCTGCCGAAAACCTTGGTAAGAGAGAACCGGTTACACACGTGCCGAGAGTGACAAAATGATAAACACGAAAGGCATAATCAGCATTATAAATCAGTCGAGCAGTGATTTTCAGTTCACACTTTTCAAATTACATTAAACAAATCTTACTTGTATTATATCTTAACATACACAGATACAATTTTACACCAAAATACTTCTTGTAACAAAATTTATTTCGAGAAACTGAAATCGTTATCTAAGTTACATTTAATTAATGAAATTACGTATGTATATCAAATGTATATTAAACATTAAAATTTTATTTCATTTATTGTTCATTAAAATTTACTTCAATTTAATATTCGTTAACATTCAAATTAATTTCATGTTCGTCGAAGTTATATTAATTTGTATGTTCGTCGAAATTCATTTTATTAAATTTTTAATTAAGATCGCTATCTGCACCATTGAAGAGCTTACGCAGAAAACGATAATCATCTGTGTACGAGCATTGAAACGATCAGCCTGATCGTTTCATTGGCTCCAAATTAAGATACGCAATGTAAATCGTAATCTGACGCACATAATTCCAGCGTTCAATCTTGTCTGTGCATTTGTCGGTCGCGTAGCGTTCGAAGCTAAATTGCATGCCTTCGATGTGTACGCAACGGATCTCCTGACAGTTTGTCTGGAGATTGACGAAGAGACCAGAGACGGTAACAGTTAATGTCTGTGACGTGAGGCATCATCAAACTTTAACGTTTCGTGACAGAGACAAGCCTGATGTCGTTAACGAACGGGTGTCTGGTGAAACGATGATAGGTTCGTATCGCGATCTTTTAAATTCATTCTGCTTCTAACCGAGCCTCTGATTTAATTAACGTATCGAAATTAAAATGGTCTGAATCACGTTAAAACCGTTACATCACAATTTCATTAAATGTTAGGGTTATTGTTAAAATAAAAATAACAAAATAATTTAGGATGCAATACAAATTAGTCACATTTATGGAAGGTCTCTAGCCCTAGTATTTTAGAGAAGATTTCAACCATCATTCGTAACAGATTATGAAAGCTATTATTCGTAAAAATGTTATAAAATATTAAACTTACGTTGTAACAGAGTTACGAGATATTAGTGTTTGAGAGAAACAAAATAATATGTAGTGTCATAGATCTGTTTTTATTTAAACAATTATCTTTTGAAACAGGGTAGAATACTCTGAAAACAGTCAGTATACCATAGATGTATATTCTTTTATAATTTGATAATAGACCATAAGATATGAATAAAACCTCCTAAGGAGCATTCAACAAGGTAATCTTGAACGTATGTCTAGGTCGATGTAATTGGACAATCCAAGTATTAACCGGAACAGCTTATTATGTGCTAAAATCAGGAAATTTGTCACTGCGTATGAAATACCCTACACTTCCACCATAATAAAAAAACAAACAAATTTTAGAAAAGATTAGTTCTCAAAAAGTACACAGATCGTCATCTTTCTATCTACCGGTGAACACGGCTCGTTAAGAGAACACGGTCCGTATGACAAGATTTTTCCCCGTCAGAATGTTATCGGGTCTCAAAATCTGCGATTCGTTGTCCCAGAACGACAGAAGCCGGTGCACGTATGCGTTTCAGAGAGAAACGAGACAAGACGAGAGACAACATGGAACCGATAAAAACGCAAGCGAGTTTATTTTATTTATCGGTTGGTCAGCAGCCAGCCTGGCTACGGTTGCAGAGAGAGTCTCGCGACTATCGTTCGCCAAGCGAGAGGAGAGGAGAGAAGAGACGAAGGAGAATCGGCCCAGGCCAAGCCAGGCCAGACCGAGCCAAGCCTGGCCCGAGTGTTCTCGGTTCTTCGGCTCTCCCGCCATCGAATGGTTCGGGGAACGGCGGAAGAATGCATCCATCGCATCGGTTGCATCGATGCAACAACGGGCAAGAGCGTGTTTCTTACGGGCCCTTTTTTTCCTCGAGCTGTCCTTCTCGCTACCGCGACACGGCTTTGTCTTCTGCTCTTTCTCTCGCGGGTCGCGCGAGCGTCCGGCCCCATTAGCAGTTGGACGAGCCATCATTCAATAACGCTCTCAATGCCTGTGCGACCGTCGACCGTGTCCGTGTGCATATCTCGGACACGCGTGTCGTCGTGCCGCTGATGATCGTGCACCAGTTTCAACTGGTAGGCTCGATCAAATTCGGTTCAGTCTGATGCGATAGGTGCACCTCGATCTGCTGCATCGTGAGCTGGAAAATCGCAACTGATAACGAATTTATCTGCTCATAAGACACTCACATGGATGTGATTTCGATCTACATAATAGATACTGTTACCAATCAGATCCACGCGGTTCCTATGTGATTCAAACGTGGTTCCTGCCGGTCTTCCGGATGACCCAAATTATGGTGTCACCTATGATAACTTGAAGATATCATGGAACATTGACAGAGAATGACACACTGATAGAGAATGTTGTAATTGGTAGGTCAGAGTCAGACGTAGGTGATCAAATGCAGGATTGATCCTCACAAAATCTCCTTACATCCAGATTATGTATGAAATGAGGTTATTCGTATTGTGGACAGGGTGAGAATGAGGATTAGAATAAAAAATGGTGCCAACCAGATCGCAGTGTTTCGAATAATTTGGTGAAAAGCATTGTTCTCCATATTTCGCTCAGAGTAACGATCTAAAGTGATCAGTGAGCAGAGTAGAATTAACCCCTTAGTTCGTAAGTTGTCGGACTCTGCGTAGTCTTATGACGCACATGATAGTTCAAATGTGACATATATTATATTTGCACAAGAATTGATTTTTGAGTTCGGTACTGATTCTGATGTGTACAATTCAATACTATTAAATCCAAAATATACATTTGATGAAGAAATTACAAGGTAGAAGGTTGAATATATGTATTTGAACCTATAATTGGATCGTTCACCGAATCTAATCGAATAGAATTGAAACATATATCCAAATTTAATAGAACAGAACTGAACCGTATATAAAATTGAGTCGAACCGAATTGAACCATATATCGGATACAATAAAACAAAATTGAATAGTGTCCTATCATGTAACATTGAACCAATTCAGATTCGTGTTAAATTATACCACATGACGTAAGAAGATTTGAAACTGAAGATCTTAGGACCCATAGTTGAAATACCATGCATCGCCGACTTTCCAGACTTCCACTATGTACAGAATATCTCGATATTGATTCTTTCGCAATTGCGCTCCAATCGAAACAACTATTGCCTGTTTTATTTTCTTCACACTCGATGCATCCTCGAATCCCTGTCCGTTTTTTTCGTTAAACCATTTCTTACATCGCAACTTTTTCCCTTTAACCTTTTTTCCCCCATTTCCTTCCCTTCGATCACCCTTAATCGAGTCTCTGTTTTTTCCTGCTGTTCGTCTATCTCGGTCCCCTTCGGCCCCCTTCGGGCCCCTACGGTCCCTCGACGGGCCAGGCACCCGATGCAGCCCGGTAGTTGGAAGCGCGAACTTTTTTCTCAGCTATCGGCCGGTGGATCGCGCTGCGATGCTGGACTGCAATCAGAATTGATTATAGCCTGCCGAAACTGCGCCGCGGTCCGACGCGTTCATATTATACAACTTGCCCGCGGCTCTGCCCCGTCTTTCGCTCGCTCGCTCGCAGCTTCTTCCGACTCGCTTGCACGCACGGCGCTTCCCCTCGAGTCAAGATCGTTCTTGAAGAGCCGCCCTTCTCTCCTCGATACGTACGCTGTCCCGTGCCCGACGTCACTGACCCACTCGTGCCGTGCCTCCCTAGGGATCTTTGTCCTTTGTCGGAACCGAACCGCTTCCCCTTCGTTTCCTTTTTCCCGAATTTTGTGTCCCTTGCGCAAATCAACCGGACTCGCGGTAACAAACATGATTTTTTAACGTTGGGAGAGACGTTGGTATTCTACACGACGAAGAGTTGTTGCACTTTGACTAAGTTTCTTCGAGTTTGGCTAATGTTAACATTCACCTTTTATTTTCGGATTGAAGTATTGAAATTTCGAAATTTTCAGATCTTCATATTTGTAAGTTTTCTTAATTTTTAGGTTGTTAAATTCCTGTGTCCCTGAAATTGCAAGGTACTCAAATTTATGGATATACAAATTCCTTGATTGTAGAATTCCTAAGTTTTCAAATTCCCAAGTTACCAAACTCCCAAGTTCTGAAATTCGTAGGTCATTAAATTACTAGGTTCTCAAATTCCTATATTCTCAAATTCCTATGTCCCCAATAAGCAAAATTCCCCAAATCTCTAAATCCCTAAACTTCTACATCACTGAATAGATCCTCAAATTTTTAAACCGCAAAATTTGAAAAGATTGAGAATGTGAAGGTTTTTCGGAATTTTCGTAGACTATATCCAATCAAAAGAATACTACGAGACGGTTGCCCGCGCTACGGAGGCAACATAATATTCTTCAGCATCGGAAACGTTAATTAATGGGTCGTACGTCAGTGAAACCGAAGGGTGTGTGCCGCAGAAGTGATTTAATATCCGCTTTAATTAGTTTGAAAAACGCCCATTGAGAAAAAGGGAGCCCTACACCCTGCAACGCTACTTTGTTTTATTTCGATGCATTTGGTATCAAGGACGTTCGCAGTTTAGAGTTCACCGTTCGGGTCGTTGTTTTAGGAATTTTCTTCAAAAAGTACGACGATCTTATAACTTACTAATTATTAATTATTATATTCTTATACAATTTTTAGAATAAAACTGAACTTACAAATTAGTAACATTGCAGTAATTTCAATAGTTTATTGTCTCATTTTGGTTGAAATAGTTAAGTATATATTATTTAACTGTTTGCGTAAAAGGTTACTAAGAAGTGACATGTATGTCTTAAAAAATGATATTCATATCGTAAAATAAATTTGTGTAGTTAATGTGCATATTTGCAATTAATTTTTGATAGCACATACTGGATAACAGAAACATTCCGATAAAATTTTTATTTTGTTCATATTTATTGCTTAATATTTCATAAGAATGCTAGAAGAATAATTAGAAGAACATTCTTGAAGAATCATTCAAAATTAAGAAACAGTATGAAAATGTAAAAAATAAAATGAAGCAATATGACGTCCACAAATGCTGCAAAATATCGTAAACCAAAAAATTATAAAAAATAATAAAATGTTATAAATATCATCAACTATACTGGTACTTTTAGCTGACATCTATTATTTACCATTTTATTTATTTTTCTCTATGTTTTCTTAACCAAATTGTGTTTTTCTCTTAATATGTAAATTTAAAACCTCCCATACGATTTATAAATATTTAGAAACAGATTAATTCCTACCAGCATGGTTTTATTTTTCTGAAGAATTTCGAAAGGTTAATTAGGATAATTGAGCTAAAACGTACAAGGTACTCCCCTCGATTAATAGCAATTAAAATAATGATGCATCTTGTTCTCAATTAACATTTACATGCGACAAAATGAATACTTGTCAAGTTTTTACATTTCGAAAAGAGGAATCGATTCATATAAATAACATGAAGGATTCTTAAAATGTTTAAAATGTTTGTCAGCTGGAGAAACTGGGTTGCATCGATCATGGCTACCGGAATTTCACGGCTGGTTATACTTAACATGAACAAGAAAGCGGACCAGTAACTGAATAGAAGTTTTTTGTTCACAGGTAAATTCTCGAGAAATACCAGCGATTATTGCTGTTGCTCGATATTTCACATAGATCAAGAACCGTATCAATGAAGTCAAGGTTCCGACATGGAGAACGCAATAGGCTTGCGTTTATTTCGCAAAAGTAAGAAGTTTTTAGGCACAAAATGTCATGTTTGAGATTTGGGAGTTTTGGGATTTGAGAGTTTGCGGATTTGAAGATTTGAGGACTTTGGGATTTGAGGGTTTGAGGATTTCATGATTGGAGGATTTAAGGGGTTGAGAATTTTAGGATTTGGGGATTTGGGGATTTCGGGATCTGAGGGTTTGAGGGTTTAAAGATTCGAGGATTTAAGGGGTTGAGAATTGTAGGATTTTGGAGATTTAAGGATTTTAAGATTTGAGAATTTGGGGATTTGAACATTTGAGGATTTGAGAATTTGCGAGTTTAAGGATTTGCAAGACTGGGAATTCAGAAATTTGAGAATTTGGAAGATTGAAAATTTAGGGGCTTGAGAATTTAGGGGCTTGAGAAATTGGAAGATTGAGAATTTAGGGGCTTGAGAACTTAGAAGATCGAGAACCAGGAGCTTTACGAATTTGAAAGATTCAGAATTTAGAAATTTGAAAATTTGGAAGATTGTGAATCAGGGGATTTGAAAATTTGGAAAATTGAGAATTTAGAAGTTTCAGAGTTTGGGAATTTTAGAATTTGGAAGATTGAGGATTAGCGGCTCTTAGAATTTGAAGATTTGACAATTTGGCAATTTGGTCATTTGAACCAAAATCTTCCGTACTTATAATTTCCTTCTTGTGTGAAATAATTACTTCAATAGAGATCTGTAATTATGTATTTTCTTATTTTGAAATAAGATTTCTCTTTCCTTTTTTATCATCGATGAAAACCACGATACATCTTATATAAAACATGAAATAAATAACGTCAAATCGCAAGATATCTGAGTAAATATGAAACAAAACATTCATTGTCTTTCTTGTTGCAGCAAACCAGAGCTAATTGCTGTCTTCTATTTCTTCCATTTTCTTATACTTTCGTTGTAGTTGTTTCTGTCTTAAACTGTATACATCTTAATACTACATTATTTAATTCAAAATATAAAATTTTCATTCATGAAATTTTGTTTGCAATTTTGTGACATAATATTTTTATTATCACATACAAAATCTTGGGTTCAAATTTTCATTTCGATTTTCAAAATTAAATGCTTAACATTGAACAATTGTAATCAAATTTCAAAGTTACAAAGTTTCAAAATTTACAAATTAACAGATTTACAATTTTACAATTTTACAATTTTACAATTTTACAATTTTACAATTTTACAATTTTACAATTTTGTAATTTTACAAATTTGACAAATTTCAAAATTTTTATTTTTAAAAATTTCTTAAATTAAATGCTGAATATTGAACATTGAATTCAACGAAAAATTCAATTTAGAAGATTTTAAGTACTACCTTCTCCTAGTAACAAATTTTCAATTACCTACTTCACAAAGGGTATCCGATAAAATACATAAAATACGACAGAAAAAATCATTCTTTTTAATTACCTTAAATATCCGTCAACCACGTATCAAGCACATTTGGCAAGTATTGGCTACAGATACACGTGGATTAATTTTCTAAAGCAAACATCACGTTGGCTGTCATGACAGCAATAACCGTGGAATTCTACGTTAGCCCTCTTTTACATTCACGGATAACAGTACATCGATTGATATGTGCCAGCTATGAGTAATGAAATTTATTGAAGCGTGAAATGTGAGTTTTTGTCAAACTTTCGCGTTGTGCTTCTTAACGTTCGGACCAGATATCTTTTTCTGGACTCATTACGTCAACGTTATTACAGCTTATGCAACGGCCAATAGAAAATCGTACTTCGATATTGCAGTGCGTACCTAGTTGTTAGTAGAAAGTTATATCCTTTTAGGTTGATATGAGAACAGTTTTGAGCCTCGTAACTTGTTTCTTTGTCAAATTTCTTTTGACGTTTCGAATATAGTTATTGCATAAATTATTTGTTTCATTCAACTTTACTGGGTTGATTGAAAATTCCTTTTGTTGAGTTAGTTGACAAATTTTTAGGCAATGTGCTTCGGAAGGGCTTATTTTCGAAGGAATTTTAATTTGGTTTTAGAATTTTAGAATTTTACAACTTTACAACTTTACAATATTACAGCTTTACAGCTTTACCACTTTACCACTTTACCACTTTACAATTTTACAATTTTACAATTTTACAATTTTACAATTTTACAATTTTACAATTTGACAATTTGACAATTTTACAATTTTACAATTTTACAATTTTACAATTTTACAATTTCATAATTTTACAATTTCATAATTCTACAATTTCACCCTTCTACAATTTTACAATTCAACAATTTCACCCTTCTATAATTTCACATTTCTACAATTTCAGAATTCCACAATTTCACCCTTCTACAATTTCATAACTGTAGAATTTCACCCTTCTACAATTTCATAACTATAGAATTTCACCCTTCTACAATTTCACTCTTCTATAATTTCACATTTCTACAATTTCACAATTCTTCAATTTCACAATTCTACAATTTCACCCTTCTATAATTTCACATTTCTACAATTTCACAATTCTACAATTTCACCCTTCTACAATTTCACAATTCTACAATTTCACAATTCTACAACTTCACAATTCTACAATTTCACAATTCTACAATTTCACAATTTTAGAAAAATACTAATTCGTACTGAGCACCCTCTATATAAGAAAACTCGCCACTCAGTATCGAAGCAAAAGAGAGAAACAAGAAGATTAATAGGATATTCGTACATCAAATTTGCACGATAATTATCTTATCCGAGGTAGAGAGGAAAGATGAAATTCCGGTCGAAAAACGTAGCAGAATTTCGTCGGATTTCGACGAGGCAATTTCGCGTTCGTCCGCCTATAAATCGCCGTGCAGGCTCTAAGACTCGTTTAATTCTTACACCCTGTTGAAAGTTAATAGGAAGCGACGAAGAAAGTGTGTAAGTGGCCGATGGGTGTTGCCCTACCACGAGAAGGGAGTAGAAAAAAATGTTTCTACAACCCCTCGACAGTTCTCTGACTCCCTAAAGTCTTCGAAGCGTAACTTAGCATACTTTATTTGATTTTTTGTATTGGATAATAGTCTCAGGTAATAGGGTGCCTGCAAGCCGACGGAAGGAAGGTCGAAGGGCGAAGGGAGAGGTTCGTCGAACAAATTTTCACGCCCCCACTATCTTGCATTAACAAATTTACATTTTTTAAATGGAAGGGTCGCGCTCTCGGGGTGATAACTTGCGGCCCATTTGTTCTTCGAAGAAATGAAACCACCGGCGACACTGCATCTTAATAAAGGATCGAGAACACTTAAACCCGCTAAATTGCCGGCTTCGCCTTTATTTCCTTCTTTTTCGCACTGGAATGTGAATTACTGCGCTCTAATGTTCCGGGGTTGTTTCGATACACTTTATACTTAAAATTAACTCAAATATTATTTATTTTATTATGGATGTTGTTTCAGTCATTTTATTATAGATCATATATTATTTTAGTTACTTATTTATTTACTGTATAGGGAGGCACCCCATTTTTGTACAAAAATGATACTCTAAAATTATGATATTAAAAAATAAATTCCTCAAAAAAAATGTTCAGCTTATCATTATAAAAATATTAAATAATAATTTTAAAGCATCTCTAAATCTATTCTATATTTATTAATTTGAGAGATATTATCAATTTCTTCGTTGCATTTGCTATATAAAATAATGCACCAAAAAATTTTATTTTAACAAACCTAAGTAAATTGCAAATTTTAAAATGAACAAAAATATTGAAAGTAAAGTTTATTTTTTATAATTAATTTTTTAATGTACTCTCTAAAAATTTGTAATATTATATTGCGGTATATCAACTCCTTGTTTGATATACTAAGGCAGTTGAAAATTTTAGAAAGCAATTTTACTTATCACAAATCTTACTTCCACAATATTTTGTTATATTGTCCATAATTCCAAGGGGTTAATACACGTATGTCCAATTATGTAAGCCAACACCTTAATAAATATTCGAGCATCTGTCAAATTTTTTGCCATGAAATAATTATGTATCATTATATTCTTATTAGTATTACCATAAGTGTTCAAATAATGTTATCCTGCCATCGAAAACCGAAAGATCGAAAGATAAACCGAGACACGTTAATTCGATCTCAATAATTTTCTATGATCTTGAATTTTATAGTCGTCGATAAAAGGCGAAATGCTGAAAATACAATGAAGCTTATCCTTCGTCCAATAACCGTGCCGATGTTCGCTCGAATTGCGAATAATTGCGAAGTATCAACCCAACATTCTTTTTTCCACCTGACCGAACGTTCTCGACCCAACGTTTTCAGTTCGATTAACTTCGCTAACCGGTCAGTCAATCACTAGGTAATGAGGCCACGTGTAGTTCTGTAACAGTACGCCGATTGTCCATATAAAAGCTATCGGTTCTCGTATAGAATAGTCCGCGATCTTATCGTCGCGATTCCATGTAATGCTAATGGACGCATGGTAGCCTAATATGTACTTAAACGAAAAGGTTAATATGATAGCGAGATAATGCGCGGACATTAAGGAGAGAAGGACGAGCCAAGGCGGACAAATTATGAGAAGAGAAGCTTAACCGACGAAACAAGATCTCGTTTGCTGGCTGAAGGTGAAGCAAAGAAAATGCACATCGTCCAGACAACTGTCATTGAACGACCTCCTCGGTAGATACGCTCCTTTAACGGGGTTGTTCAGAAAATGGCCTCTTGTAACGTTTCTTGTAACTTTTGCTGTACGGTTGTTTAATTAATATGTGCAGCTTTTGAGTGATGTGGAGGTTGAGTTTGATAATAAGTGGAATATTGGGTGTTTATTCAAGTGATTTTTTTTTCAGTTACTAGTTCAGTTATTAGTCTAAGTAGCTAGCCTTAGTTTGGTTACTAGTATAAGTGTAGAGATAAATCGAAGTAACTGTGTGTTAAAGTAATTAGAAGGTGGGTACAGATTCTGGATATTTAATGTGAAGCATGTGGGAATCTCGGAGTAAATAATATTACAAATTTAAGGTCTCAATTTTTTAGATTAATGTGTCTTGAAGTTAGTAAATTCTCAAGTGTTCTATATACTACTAAATTTGCAAATTAAAATTTTCTAAATCCTCAGATTTCCGATTCCCCTTTGGAAATTTTCAGATCTCTTATTCTTGAGTTTCCTAATTTTCGATTCTCAAATTTTTAATTACTATTGCAAATCCTCAGTTCCCCTAATATGTAATTCACAATTTCCCAAATTCCCAAATTCCCAATCTCTCGAATTTCCAATTTCCCAAATTCCTAATTTCCCAAATACCCAATTTCCCAAATTCACCAAATTCCTCAAATTCACCAAATTTCCCAAATTCCAAATTCCCAATTCCCAATTTTCCAATTTCTCAAATTCCCAATTTCCCAAATACCCAATTTCCCAATTTCCCGATTTCTCAAATTCCCAAATTTCAAATTTTCCAATTTCCCAATTCCCAAATTCCCAAATTCCCAAATTCCGAAATTCCCAAATACCCAATTTCCCAATTTCCCAATTTCCCAATTTCCCAAATTCCCAAATTCCCAAATTCTCAAATTCCCAAATTCCTAATTTCCTAAATTCCCAAATTCCCAAATTCCCAAATTCTCAAATTCCCAAATTTCCAATTTCCCACATTCGCAAATTCCCAAATACCCAATTTCCCAAATTCCCCAAAATCTCAAAATCCTAAACTCCCAAATTCCCAAATACCCAATTTTCCAAATTTCTAAATTCCCCCAAGTTCCCAAATTCTCCAAAATTCCCAAAATTCCCCAAAGTTCCGAAAGTCCCGAAATTCCCAAATTCCCCAAACTCTCCAATCCTTAAATCACAAACACACCCATCTATAATTTCAATTTGCCCAATTCCTCTCTCAAATTTGCAAATATCAAAATTCACTTAAGTATCAACTATAAAAACCAGCAGCCACATATCAACTATGTCAGCTTGAGCAAGTATATCCACAGGTGCCTAATCTCCATCCACAATTCACCTTCCACCTCTTGAATCATATAATACCCAGAACAAGCGTTTCAAATGAGACGTTTAAGTCTGTCACACCGAGCACTCTCTAAAAAAAACGAGTATCGATCTCGCGAATGATATATCGGTCGAAATCGCACGAGCCACGAAAAATGATAGCGGACACGATATATTTGCCCGGCGGCGTGCAATCTTTAAAACATATGCTTTTCGTAATCGTGGCGCAGGTTCTATTATCGACAGGAGTGTAAGAAAAAGAGAAGATGACGAGAGGGCGAGAAAGAAAGCTGCCGAATCGGGGGAACATGCTCGGGGCGCGAATCTATACATATTTAATGAGAGCACGCAGTTGTAAAAAGCAGCTGGCGAATTGCTCCCCGGCAGAGTGACTCGGCCCAGATACTTTTATTCAAATCTCATCCAACAGCGGCGAGATGCTTCTCGCAGGAGGCGAAAAAGGCATATCAAAAGAAAAATGCTCTCACCGCCTTTCCCGCATGCATAAACATAATCCCCGCATAATGTATATTTCAAAATCTTCCGCTTGGCATCACTGCCCATTACTATTAGATTGATACCGGGCCCTTTTGACGCCCTCTACACTTTGTCCCGAATCTACAGGACAACCCTGAGGCTTATTCGCGTTTTTTTTTTCAACCCTTTCGCTACGGTTTGCTCTGCACGAATTATGTAAGTACGTTTTTATCAGTTGATCGGGCCCCTGAGCTTTATCCCGCAAAAGCGCCACGTGCCTAGGGCCCCTAAAACCTTTTGTTGTTTCTGTATTTTTGGGATTCTTTGTATGAGGATATTGTTGATAAAACGGACGTTGAAGAAAGACAAATATTTTTTAATTTTTTAATATTTGAGTGAATATTCGTATGTGCTGTTTTTTCGTTAATTATTTATTTTATTAACTATTATTATTTTTATTTTATATTTCAGTTTAGTAATTGCAAACTGTAATAATGTAAATTAAAGTTGTTTTAAAAATTACAGGATTAAGTATTAGTCAAAGCCAAGTTTCAAGTATGAATTACACACTTTTTCCCATTAGACAGTTACTTAATTATTTACTTATTAACGAAACAATTTTAGTAATTAAAATGTGTAATTAAATATTTCAAATTTCTCTATAAAATATTTTTAATAGCATAATCCTACAAAATACTTCTAATAGTAATCGTTGAAATTAAAAAGGAGTAATGAAGTAATAGTTGAAATATAAAAATAATCGGTAATTACTTTAATTAAGAGGCGTGTAAAAGGTAATAAATTTACTTACGATAAAATAGCAAGATTAGTCGTTAGTAAGTGTTGAATTGAAATAAAAGTTTAATCGATTACCTGCTATCCTGCGTTCGACAGATACCATTAGCACTATTAATCTCAAAATGGGGATAATAAATTTAATCGATTTAATCAGGACGTAGTGTTACCGAGTTAATTCCGAATCAGTCTATAATATTGTAATTGAGATTAATAATTTAGATAAGCTTAAATGATCATTGAACGATCGTGATGATTATTATCTCTTAATTAAGATGAATCGATAATGCTATACGTCGTGACATGTCATTAAACAAATTATCGTCTGACAAGAGTTTCTAATTTGTATGTAAAATAGAAATAAATATGTCAACTCTTATTTCATAAATATTTATAAACATATTAACATTAAATATTAATATTAACATATAAACAAGTATTAACATTAACTAAAATCAATAAATTATTTCTTTATTGTAATATTTCTTTTATCGATCATGAACGTGATATACGAGGAAACATAACAGCAAAAACAGTTTAGCTAGGAAAGTTTAAGCATGTACCATATGAGACGCACGTGAATCACCGTACTAAAGTTCGACACACATAAAAATGAGTAACTCGCACGAAACGAGATAATAATGAGACAGTCGAGAATCGTTCGTCGTTACTTCAAACGCACACATACACCAGCTCGCTGTTCAAAGTTGTCGCGATATTTCACCACGCGCAGAAACAAGGGGACGCGAACTTCTTTGTTAAAATGCGATTTAATTCCGATATACAGGGTGTTCTATGAAACCTAAAGGGTTATTCCACACCAAAAAAATAAGTCGAAAATCCACAATAAAATTTATTCATACGACACTTTATTTTCGAGGAAATCAATCTTGTAGATTTGAATATCCAATACTCGGATTTTCGATTTAAAATGTTTTTAATGGAAATCCGCATCGTTGGCACGTTGTTGAAGCAACCAACGACAAAATGCTTTTCGCGAAATGTATCGTGAAACGTGAGTCTTTGTACTCTGGTGATATGATAAGGGTGTAACTTGTTCGAGTGTAGAATTCGTAAAACTGTCGAGCAACTAAGATTACACCGCGAAGGAAGATTTCTAGTGCATATTCTGGGATTTTGTTGCACGTCCTGAAGTATTTGCTCTTCAACATTCATGCTAACGTCATCGACGACCACCTTGTCGACGGAGTTGATCTACAGCGAGATTCGTCATAAGGGGACATGATCAAGTGCACGCGTCCAAATGTTCAAAGTGGATTTTCTCAAAAACCAAGCAATAAATAACAAAATTTTATTCTATATTTTCAACCTATTTTATCGTCCAGAATCCTTTTTTTGCTTATACAACCAGTTACACTTGGTATTTAAAAATTAAGGGTGAAAATGTTTGGAGAGCCATGGGGACTGTCATTTGCACGTAGAGAAACGCGAATGTAGGTAAGCAGCGCGTCTGCTTTCGAGCAGCATCGGTCCGACACCGGTTAGGTCGAGTTGAATCGAGTTGATAAGGTTAACTGAGAGATACGGGGGCGTAGGGAGGTCAAGTGACTGTGTGGGCGGCTCTGTTCGTCGTCGCCACATACCGTCACGATTAATGCTCGTGTACGATCGTCCGTGTAAACGCGGCTTTCGGCAGGAGCGCGAACCTCTGATTAAACTGGAACTTCTGATTAAAACTGTCCCGAGAAACCCACTTAACACTTCATTTTCGACTGCTCTCCCACCTAACCAGATTCGCAGTTTATTGGAAAAAATGATATCCTCGAAAAATCATCATTATAGATGCTTGTTCATTTCTGATATCTTGGAGCTCGCAAGGCACAAGTCTGACATTGTAATTAGTTTAATAGTAATAATCACAGGTGCTCATATAAGGCCTCATGACTTCGATATGTCATAAATGCATAAACACTATGGTTTTTACATTTTTGATATGTTGAAGCTTGCAAGGTACAAATTGCTCGATGTCTGACACTGTAAGTAGTTTAATAGTGATCAAGGTGTCTATGTAATCCGTTAGGATCGTAGTCTATGGACTACGTGATTTTTGTACTCTTTGAACATTTACTTATGAATATATAAACATTTGTAATTTCTTCAAAAACTTATCGTGTACTTAATCCTGGATGGTGGGTTGAATATTCGCAATTAATTTTAAATATTCATAAATTACATAAAGCAATTGATTGATTATATTTAAGTAGAAAAATATGTCATTTGACAGTAATGATGCATCTAATATTATTAACAAGGGTTAACATCGTCGTCTAAGAGGTCAGGAATTCATAACTGGTAATGATTAAATATATTACTAAGCTAGTAACTATTTTAGATAACATCTATAATTATATAAATATAAATAGAAATAGTAGAACAAATTCAACATTAAATTTTTAATAAAATATCCACAACAACGTTAATTATTTACCCAATATAGGGTGCAAGATCAATTTGGTTCTGAGTGAAACAGAATAGAAAATAATCCCACATAATTTGCACCGTGTTTTACGATGAACTCTCACGTAAGTTTTGGTGTGAACGCGACTTAATCGTAAACAATTTCAAACAAGTAGCGCCAATTGAAAGGATGACTGCATTGAACAAGGGTTCTCAGCGCATCCACTTGTTGATTCCTCTGTGTAAAAATCGTCCACATAGCTCCGCTTGACAAACATATTCTGTCACTACTCAGGATCCGTGACGTTGAATCTTTCCGACAACGTATAATTCCAACCCGCTCGAAATTGTAATGTTTTATTGAACAGTTGAAGCTTCCATAACGAGTAGGTCACTAGTATTCGTGTATGAAGCCATTAAGTAATCAGAATACTCATTGTACTTACGTTGATTGACGACGGTAGTACGGTAAATATCGCGTTCAATGAATACTAATCGCTTCAAGAGTTCATGCACCGTTTATTAATCATTTGTGCAGCTGTCAGAGATTAAACATTGCATTTGAATCTCCTTTTTTATGGAAATCTGCTGGAACGTTGACGTTTCATGGAAATTACCTATTGGGATGTTCGCGTTTGACAGAAACGAGATGTTGCATAAAATTGAAAGTTATTGTTCGATATCTTGTTTTAATTTCTTCGGGATTCATAGTGATGTCATGTAAAAATTATGTGGAGTCTTTTAGGATACGAGTATTTATGTATTTCGGTTTCTTTCTAGCGAGATGTTCGATTTATCAATTTTCTCGGCTAATCCCTGCGATATTATCATAATATCGATAAAATCGGGACGATAAACGGCAAAGACATTGGAACAACGCGGTTTACGTATCCTCTTTGCTTGT
The DNA here is from genome assembly GCF_050947335.1 of Megachile rotundata. Lineage (NCBI taxonomy): Eukaryota > Metazoa > Arthropoda > Insecta > Hymenoptera > Megachilidae > Megachile > Megachile rotundata. The sequence continues at coordinate 13,476,589 of NC_134983.1, forward strand.
CTCGCTACCTGCTGCGACGTCGGATTCCGCCCCGCGGTGTGTAGCGGTGAACAGGGAACGAGGGAGTCCTTTCTTGCTGGAACGAGTCGTCGTTCCCTGAAGGGTTGATAATTCGCCGATTAAATTGAAAACGGCAAGGCTAATTGTGCTGTGGCTGTGTATTATTCATTGGCTTCAGCGGGGCTTCGTTCAGATGTCTCGTCTTCGACACGTGTGTCGGTTGAAACACACGGTACACTCGGATGCAACGTTACCTTCCTTTCGATGACCACACATACGTACACATGTGCATTTTACAGCCTTAAAACTACTTACTAATTTCATAACTTTATGGCTTTGTAACTATGCAAATTTATAGATATACAAATTTACTTTATAATATATTTTATATATTTTCACATTTTTTGCATTTTATATATTTTCACATTTTTTGCATTTTATATATTTTCCTTTGGATTATAATTTACCTTTTGAAGATTGCAGTTTTGGTACTTTGTAACTGTATGACATTAATTTTATTATTCTTATTTTCCAATTTCCAAATTTCCTCAATTCCAAATCTCAAAATCCCCAAATTCTAAGGTCCCAAAATATTTAGATTCTAAAATTCTAAAATTCCTGTATCTGTAAATCTACAAATCTCAAATTCCCCGTATCGCAATGTCTTATATTCCCCAACTTCTCAAATGGTCAAGTTCTCAAATTTCTAGACGCCCAAAATCTCTAGATCGCCGTATCCCCAAATCCTCAAATCCCCAAATCCCCAAATCCTCAAATCCCTAAATCCTCAAATCCCCAAATCCCCAAATCCCCAAATCCCCAAATCCCCAAATCCCCAAATCCCCAAATCCCCAAATCCTCAAATCCCTAAATCCCCAAATCCCCAAATCCCCAAATCCCCAAATCCCCAAATCCCCAAATCCCCAAATCCCCAAATCCCCAAATCCCCAAATCTCCAAATCCCCAAATCCCCAAACCTCCAATAATGTAAAAATCTAAAAACCCCAAATCTCCAAAATTTTAACTCCACCCCAATTGGTAAAATATCAAATATCCCTAAATATCCCTAAAAATCTCGTTTCGCCATATTTTCCCTGGAAAAGTCACATTTGCTCCTGACTGTACACTCGAAGTACCCGAGTACCGTAGCAAGGAGACCCACGTAGCCAAAGCTTGAGGCTTCAGAGTTTTTACGCGAGGTGGAACACAGCCGAATACGGGGATATTTGAGAAAAACTAAGGCTTTCCTTCTGCTACCGCGTTCTTGCAGAGATGCTGCGTTTCGGTACGGTGTAATCGTTACGACTTTTTGCCATAATGTCCACGGGGTTTCCCTTAATGCCGTCGGAAATTTGTTGAATTAAAACGTACAGGGAGGTATCGGTGTGTTTCTTGCCCTTGCGCAAGGAACACGACGGAATTGGGAAACGATGTGCGATGATGGGCGTGTACAATAAAACGATTTACTTTCTTGTATTTGGAAAATAACGTTGTTCGACATGTTCGTTAGCTGTACCATAAATGTCACATTTTCTAATTCTCGTACGAGATCGTAATAATTCAGTTCATATAGTTTAAATATTTTACATCTATTTATATATAGTATTTAATGAAATTATGTCGTTATATCACATATTAAAATATTTGTAGTTATACATTAAAATGTAAAGTTATAAAAAATATTACATATATGAAGTTATGTATTTTATTATTTTTAATTTTACATTTTATTTAAATTGTTGTATAATCTTATAGAGGTCCCAGATGATAAATTACATCAGTATTTAGATTTTTTGGCAATAAGAGTTGAACACGTACATATCTTAATATAAAATGGCTGACCATTTTTTTAAAACAAAGTAAGTAAATATTTTAAGGTACAGCTGTACGTCTTATTAGTACTATATGATTAAAATATTATTAAATATCTTACTAATAATTATTATATAATTAAGGTCTCATTGTATATCTTACTAATACATACTATATAATTAAAATATCATTGAATGTCTTAATAATAAATACAGTGCAAATATTTATTTAGTACAATACAATATAAAACAGCGCAACAGAGTATAAAGTACTGAATGCATCTGAAATACAAAAAATAATCTGAATTTTTAAACCTTCCTTTGTCAAATTCACTACAAATACACAATTAACCCTTCCAAAATTTCTCCAATCTTCAAATATCATTATTTGCACCCAGTTTATTCTACTATAAATCCACAACCCCAATACAAAATTCTGATTTTATCAAAACTCCTCAAGATTTCAATTCTGCGAAGCACACTCGATCCTCGAAAGAAGAAAAGAAGGGTAACAATGTTGAAAAGAATCGAGAAACTCCTGGGTTGAATTGTTATTAATAATAACCAAGGCTTCGTGTACCGTGGCTAACGATTTCAAGATACGGAGTTCACCGCTGGCCCGTCTCGATGATAATCGCCCCTAATAATACACGCTGAACACCGCTTCAACATCCAAAACGAGGGATTACGCGTCCGAAAAGTATCAAGGCATATAACTTCACGGCTTGCTACATTGAAATATTTCCATGGACACACGCAAGAAGGCAACGGTTAGCTGCTTCTACAAACAGGGACCGCTACTTTGCTTGACGTATCATCGTTTGGTTAAACGAGCGCGAGTATATGCGACTCGTGATACTAAACAGCCTTTGTCAAGATCGTCCTCCAAACTGATACTTGGATATTAACTTTGATACTAACCTTGTGGAGGTTAATATTTTTTTAGGTCAATTCTTATAATTCAGTATAGTTCTCTTCAGTTGGGAGACGATTATCATTTGAAAATTACTTTAGAGCCACCCTTTTTTAATCCTTAATCAATACGTTGTCTACCATACTAAAACAGTTGAAAAATTAGGTAGGAACAAAGGAACAAATCTTGTCAAATATTTTCACAATGTTTCACCATATTTATCATTTATAGTTCTAAGTAGTTAATTTGGATATCTCCAATGAGTGAAGTAACCAAATTTTTAATAATATAGGTTATTTGAATGAAAATTTAAGTATCACTCCCATATGGATGACGTGGCAATAAACGAAATCAATAAACAAAAGAGTAGAAAAATTAATGAAATAATAATATATTTATAATAATAGAGTACAAAAATATCATGCACGAGTGTACAATAAAAATGTCCGTCCTTGTAGAAGAACTTGCAGACCGCCACATATACGCGCATACTACTGTGCACACATATGAAACTGATAAAGGCGGCATAAAAGCAACAGGAGGGCAACCTCAAAATAACAGCCATGTAGTTGCAACTTCCTCGTACGAAAGGAAGCTCGAAGAAGCAAAAAGGTTGGTTCGCAACATGAAGGCGTAATAGGGAAGACGAGAGAAATTAGCAATTTTACCTGGCACCGAGAGGGCACCACGAAGGGTGGTGCAGAAGCAAGGTAGACCGCGATAAACTATCCGGCAAATGATGATCAGTCTTATGCATAATTCCCCGTCGGTGTACCGAGAGATCGTACTTGAGATCCGATAAAAATTACATGATATAATGTGGACGGTTGATTCGTAGCCCGCAGCTGATCGGCATCGATTCGTATCGTGGCGTTTTTATCGAAGCACCGGCCACGAAACACGATTACTCACTGGATCGTGTCTTTAAAGACTCAGTGCCGACGATGTTTCCTTCCCCGTGGACACACCGACCCCCGTAACGTACCCCATAAAAATTATTGAACGAGATAAGAAGCTTGTTAATCGATGTTACCGTGAACCGAACCGAAGACTGACGGTCAGATTGGAAAACGCTTCGTGGACTGTGACCGAATAATCGTCACCGATCACGGATAATCTTTGCAATTATATGAATCCTCTTATACGAGGAATATAATGCCGTATATAGGAACGTGTATGGTAATTATGTAGCATAAGGTCATTTCAGTGACTTTGATCTTAAGTTGAGTAATAGCGAGATTAGAATTAGTTTGGAGCTTGTTATTTTGCCATCAAGGGATAAGTTCTTGAAGTTCGATATTGGGTAAAGAGGTTCTGTTTTATAATGACGCAATGATATATGGATTTCCTTGCGCCGTACGATGCGTGAAGATATCACGCATGACGAAGTAGTGCATAGTTATTACGAAGGGAGAGATTATAATACGTGGTAATTATAATGCATTGTAATCATGACGCTCGAGGATTTTCCACTTTCCATGAGGGAGAATGAAGACTCAAAATTATGACCTGTTGAAATTATAATGAGCAGAAGTTATAACGTGTCGAAATTACGACGCGGGGAGATTGTCCTGCGTTGAAATTATAACTCGTGAAAGTTACAACGAATTAAGATTACGACGCGTTGAGATTACAATGTGTCAAAATGGCAACGCGTGGAGATTATAACGTGTCAAATTACGACGTGTAGAACTTATGATGTATCGAAATTATAATGCGTGGAAATTATAACTCGTACAGATCACAACGCGTGAAAATCGCTATATGTAGAATATACAACGTATGGCAATTGCAACATGTTGAGTTTATAACATATGGAACTTACAACGCGTAGAGATTGTCCTGCGTTGAAATTACAATGCGTGAAGGTTGCAACGCGTTAAGATTACAACGCGTCAAAATGGCAACGCGTGGAGATTATAACGTGTCAAATTACGACGTGTAGAACTTATGATGTATCGAAATTATAATGCGTGGAAATTATAACTCGTACAGATCACAACGCTTGAAAATCGCTATATATAGAATATACAACGTATGGAAATTGCAACATATTGAATTTATAACATATGGAAATTACAACGCGTAGAGATTGTCCTGCGTTGAAATTACAATGCGTGAAAGTTGCAACGCGTCAAAATGGCAACGCGTGGAGATTATGAAGTATCAAAATTACGACATGTAGAAATTATGATGTGTGGAAGTCACAACACGTGGCGAGTATGACGTTTTGAAATTACAACACGTAGAAATTGTCATGCGTTGCAATTGCAATTCGTAAAAATTACAAAGCATAGAAAATGCCATGCGTCGAAATTACAGCGCGTGAAAATTGCAACATGTGAGATTTACAACGCGTCGAAAATTCAATACGTGGAATTTATGACGTGTCAAAATTACTACGCGTCGAGATTATGTTGCGCTGAAATTACTACGCGCGAAGATAATGACGTGTTGAAATTATAACACGTGGAGATCACAACGCGTGAAAATCAGAATATTATAGAATTTATAATGTATGGAAATTACAACGCGTAGAATTTATAACGTGTGGAAATTTCAACGCGTAGAATTTATAGCGTACAGAAATTACAACGCATGGAGACTCTAATATATAAAAATTGCAACGCGTAAAATTTATAACTTATACAAATTTTAACGCATACAAATGAAAAAGCATAGAAAGTACAACGCTTCCATGCAATTAAAAATTCAACATCCTATGATTTTTAAAAAATGTACGAGTCAATTATTTAAAACAATCGATTACTCCCATCAAAATTGCCCCGGAGACATCTTAATTTCCCCGACGAAATTGTGGTACGATTAACTGGACTATAATACAGTTTTTAATGCCGCACACAAGAAAATTGTTTGACGCATCTTTGAAATTACCCAGCAACGTAATGACCGATCACGATTATACATTTTTCCACGATGTCGTAATACCAGTTCTCGTAATTCATTTAAGGCTGTAAAAAAGAGTAATAAATGCAAAGTATACAGACTATAGCTGTACCTTAATCGATATCGTTAGAGCGTCGATTATCTTGTAAAAGATTTCAAAGTCCTTCGAACAATTTGTAGGAACAATTTTGCCATTTAGTTACGCCGCTGATTTAAAATCATTAACGGGAGATGTCTTCAGTGCCTGTGGCAGGATTTGAACAGATTTGATGATGTTTTTATCGTAACGATAAAGATTTTCTTCTACTTTATATCCTCGTTAAATATTTTTTTAATAGGGCTACCTATAATCGGCTACGGTATATGCGGTCTATTATCGACTGGTGATTAAATTAAGTTTATCAGACAATTTGTAAAAAAATTCTGTACATGCACTCGTACGTGTAGTTGATATCTTATCGACTATATAGATCATTAGCAATTTAATGTAACTTAAAATTACATTTAATTATGAAGGTCTAGGCTTTTCAAAAATTGTAAATGATGCAAACTGATTCTTCTGCTTTCCAAAAATAAATTATCATCATTTTACTTTTATGACACACGAAATGTTATTTTTTAAGAAAAGTTTTAAGATTGAAAAGAATATAGCAATGCTATAAAACATTCCGAGAAACAGAATAAAACAAGTAATCGACAGCAGCGGCTGACGAAACCCATTTATCCGTGTGAAAATAGTTGTTATCTGTGCAATAAGTCTCACCTCGAGGCGAAAGAAGTTAATTAGGCTTCGGCAATTATGCAAAGTGTTGCGACCACTGTCCACTCTGATAAGTTAACGACATCGATTGTCGCTGTTACAAGATACTTCAGACCCTGTGTCTTCTCATCGTATATTCTCGTCGCTTCTCTAAGCTTCTCTTTTTGCACGATTTTGTTTGCTCATTCTGCTATACAAAAACTATTAACCAGCTCACGCATTTATAACGACGATAAAGGTAAACGAATACAATCTCGAACTGATTACAAATGGCTCTCGTAGTTTTGTATATCGTAATGGGCAATATAACGCGCGGTAATATAACAATGTCTATAACATTCTTCTACTAGTTATGTCATTCTTCTGTAATTTACACTGTCAACGATTAGTACGCACACAGTATATTTCACACGAAATTCCCCAAAGTTGTTCGTTTGACCTTTTCATTTACAGCTACCGAGACTCGTTAATGCAAGAAATAAAAAGAGCACATTCTCGTATAAAGATTGGACTGCGAAGTTATCATTGAACTCCTCTGCCAGCATTCCGCACGATCCACGGCAATAAAATGAACAAGTTCGCGAATTCGCAAGAATCCTATACAAAACTCGGCCAAACTAACTCGCTCGAAAGCTCGTTTCTCGGAGAAACGTTGAACGTGACGAAGCGATTAGCAGCGCAGATGAAACGGATCACGAAACGTTCACCAAGAGAGGAAGGAGGGAAAACGAGACGCATAAATCGTGAACAAGAAGAGAGGAGGTGCTTCAGGTTTCGGGAGCGGCGAAAGTTATCGCGCGAGGTGTCCGCGGACTTTTAAATAAAAGTTGGAGAACTCGCGATCGGCAAAAAGAGGCGTTCGGAAAAACACGAGATTTCAATTAAAGAGACAAGCTTAGTAATGAGGCAGCGTGGATTTATTGGCTCGAAAGCCGTGGCGCCTAAACGTCTGCGTGTGTTGTTGGCCTGCGATCCGTTCTGCCGATCCGGCTCCCTGCTGCCTGCTGCTCGCGCAAGCTCCGTCACCAGCACGCGCGTGTTAATGTATGCGTGCGTGCACGTGCCCCGAGGGCCGATCGGCCCATGCACAGACCCTACCGGACTTCACTTTTTAACTTCGCACAAAATCTTTAACGATTAACTTCAAAATATTCTTAAATGGTGGCGGTTTTATTTGGATTCTTCAATTTGCAATTATCGATTTTGAAATTTTTAAGTTCGCTGTTCATTAAAGTTGGAAATTTGGGGAATCTGAACATTAGGTGATTTGAAATTTGCATTTTTGGAAGATTAATTTGGAAAGTAGGAAAGTAGGAAATTAGGAAATTAGGAAATTAGGAATTAAAAAATTGGAAATTGGAAATTTCGGAATTCGAAGTTTCAATATTCTCTAATTTTCTACTCTCGATATTACCACATTCAAATCTCTCAAATTCTTCAAATTTTTCAAATTCTCCAAATTTCCCAGTCCTCAAATTCACCAAATTCATCAAATTCCCCAAATTTCCCAAACTCCAAAAATTCTCCAAATTCCCCAAAGTCCCTAAATTCCCCAAATTCCCCGGCCCTCAAATTCACTAAATTCATCAAATTCGTCGCCAAATTCCCTAAACTCCCCAAATTCACCAAAGCCCCCAAATTTCTCAAATTCCCCAAATTCCCTAAATTCTTAAAATATCTAAATTCTCCAAAACTATCCGCTAAAAGAAACTATACAAAAAGAAAATTAAATAACTCTCCTTTCACTACAACCTCCTATACTTAATACTGTATAATTATCTGTTTTTAATATTATGTGATCAGTATATTACGTATGTACGCAAAATGCCTTACATATATGTATAATAATTAAATTCCATCCAACATATGAAACATTTTTTTCTCTGAAAAATGTGAAACTGAAGACTTTTTCGATTAAACAGAATTCTGTCGGTCAACACCAAGAAGATTAATGTAGTAATTATTACAATATGTCCAGCTCTCGTTTCGTTAATTAGAGTCGATTGTGTTCGTCGTTGAATCCTGTGTCCCGTATGTGGAGCACGAGAGAGGCGCACACATATTTTTCCAAAGAACGGTGCAAAGTAAAAAAGCGTGTTCGATTAAAGCGTGAAGGTGCGGTGACGCAACGACGGTAGGGGAAAGCCAAGCATTATCGAACGGAACGGCGCCGGTTCTATCCCCTTTCGAAAAGTCGATTTCAATCCCACATCCATTTTTATAGGCGCGAAACGATTTCGATCTGGCCGATCGGTATTTCGCAACGAACGGCCCGGGAATGTCATAACGCGTGTCAATCGGACGTTTCTTACCTGAAAGGTAAAGTCGATCAGCGTTCGAGCGAGACCGAAGCTTTTTATTCCCGGCTAGCGAAGCGTAATCTTAACCAGGTTAACGTAAAAAGACTAATCACCGGTGGACGAGGTTTTTCGACGGGGGTAACCGGCGAAAAACACCGAGTGTACGCGATAACTCGCCGTGGAATTGGATGATTTTACGTCGTTGGATTAAGAGCGAAACGTTTTTACGATGATCATTGCGTCGTTACATGCAGAACGTACGCGACAGTAGACCTTCTCGATAGTGGTGATTCCATTAAACCGATTCCTTTGCAATCGTACACGGGACAAGAACGATCATTTTGCACCGACACGTTGCTTTCTGAACATTCTGAAATCTGATACTAGGCTTTTTAGTACGTACTCTGTTTATAACCTTTTTCTCTACCCATCGCGAGAACCATGAAACGCTCGATGATGAGATACGATATATGTAATTGATTTCTTCGGTGCATCGGGATTTAAAACGGGGGGAAAACTATAAGTATTTTTACCCTTCTTTCGTTTTATGGCTTGTCTTGTTAGTGATTTAATCTTTGTCCATCAACGAGATTCAGTGGATTGATACACCCATTCTATCAATATTAGGTAAATTATTTAAGATAAATATATTAAGAAATAAATTTTTGCAAATGCGTTCGCAAACTGTTTAAAATTTATTCTAATTACAAGTTACTTCTTACAGTGGCTTTGCACATTTTCCATTTTGTATTTTTAAATAATTGCTCATTTTTTTCTTTAGATGAATCAAATGATCTTCCACGTCAAGTTTCTCTTCTGATTTTGAAAATAAAACAATAGACAATATTTCAAAATATACTGGCAAAATATAGTAAACAATATGAAGTAAAGAGTAGATTATAAATAGTAATAGTAAATTGTATCAATGAACTGTTAAACAATAGAAATATATTTAAAAAGCAGCTTAAAAACAAAATTTTTAATCCAACAAACGTAGTATCTTCATCCCCCTTCAAAATCCATGAAGATTTTACCATAAGTATACCACATAAGTATTTGTATAATTCTCATCCATCAAAAATAACAGAACACACGAACGCAAAATGAAATCAAACTCATTTAAGCGATTAGCAAACAATTCTACTAATCTGTAAAAAAAAATAAGAGAAACAATAATAAATAGCAATAAATACCATCGCAAAAGGAAGTAAAAGTAGAAAAAGAGTAAGGGAGTAAAGAACGATCGATATCGATACATCCGATCGGGAAACGATACGTGGAACGCGATCGATCGACAAAAGCTCAGCCGTAGGTAGTACGGTCTGCATGCGGGCACCATTCGCTCGTTAAAAGATCACAGCTGAAATATCGCGTTCCGTGTTCGGGTATATTTGAGCCGGACTTCTGGTTACGTGTCCTCGGGGCTGTCGTCGTGAAAAAAGTTTGAGTCCCTTGCAAGACAGCATCCTGCCGGTCAGTGATCCTGGCATCGGCTCTCTCTACCAACGATCGGATCGTTTCGGTGTAGGTATATTCAGCACGGGCACGATCCAGCCGTCCACGTTCCACGTTCCATCCCGAAGAAGCGAGATCGCTCTCGAACGCAGACGGGGGCCATAGCTGGCGCATTATCACATACGTTAAGTTTTTCTAGAGCTATTGGCCCAGAACGAGGCCACGAAAAACGACTGATTAATCGAACCAACACGGCGAACATTCTTGCCGCCGTATTATACCGGCCACGAGAACCAGTAGCAGCGAACGGACACCACACCCTGCGCTCCTACATTCGCACGGATGTCGGGAGAAGAGACACGAGCGGCCCCATGAAAAACTCTCCCAATACCATCGACAGAGGCCAGTTCCGCCGATGTCTTCGGACGAAAACCGGAATGCGTTTCTTATACCGAACAAACGCGGCCCTGTCCTTCTGAACTCACAATTAACGCGGTACAATACCATGTGCGCGTTGCGTTAGGGAGAGCCGGTACACGAGCTTGATACACTCACGTTTTCTGCTGGTGATGTGACGAACTTTTTTCGATCTCAGCGCGAATCTTTTTGGACACGTGAGTGACTTGGAACATGGAAGAGGATTAGATAGGAAGATGAAATTTCAGGATTTGAACATGGTCAAATTCGATGTTTATGAATGTGGAAACTTAGGAATTTAGACATTTAGATATGTAGGGATTTAGGATTTTTGGAGGTTTGAAAATTTGAAGATGTAAGAATTTGAGGATTCGATAATTAGAAATTTGGAAGTTGAAAAGTTTGGAATGGAGGAACTAGAAAATTGAAAAATTTGATAATTTAGAAATTATGAAACTTTAGAAATTTGAAAAGTCAGTATAGAAAATTTGGGAATGTGAAAGTGTGTGAACATGGTCTGATTGTCTAACAATTTGAAAAATTTAAAGATTCAAAAACTAACTCGAAAATTTAGAAATTTAAAGATTCTTAAATTAAAAAATCTGCAAATACAAAAATTTATATCTCTGAAATTTACAAAATATCTAACACACGTCCTACAGCTGAACTCTGCACGAACAGTTTTAGTCGAAATTTTAACTAGTCCTAGACACCAATATTCCTCCATTCCAAGCACCCCATAAACTAAGGAACTCTGATACCTGATAAATCAAGGAACCTTTCTTTCTAAATGGAAAACGAGCGAACATTCCCGAGTCGAAAAACGTGCGAAAAGCCACACGTTCACGCACACATTTCCTCTTTTCTTCTCGTAGTGCGTGTCACGAGCGAAAAATGCCACTTGTTATGCCGACACATCGCTTAGTTATTACTCCACGCGTATCCGTTCCCCCTCGAACGTTCCGCTTTATCCCGTAGGAAAGGCCGTTCCTGCGTTTTCTCCGGGAACACCCCCGTGGAACATTGTCGATCCATGCCCTCGGATCGGAAAGCAGGCTGTCCTGGGACAGACATTCCGTGCAGCCGGTGTAGCCAAAGTTAAACTTTACACCGTTCTGGGCTGTTCTGCCTCTTTCTCTCTTGATTGCGCCATGTGTGGATGCAAACCCCCGTCCACGTATTATGACTGCTCCCGGGGCACGTTTGCGGTACGCCTCCGTCACGAAACCCGTCTTCCGATCTGTTTTCGTCTTATCGACACGTGGCGCGGACCGTGATCAACGAACCTGTCGAAATGGTAATTTTGAACGAGCTTCGAAAGAGGTTTTGATTCTTCCTTTTTTGAAAACCTTCGAACAAATATGGCAAAATTGGGACACATTCATGGAACTGTGCTTAATACTTTCATACTTATAACTTATTTAGGCAAGAGTGAATGTCTGAATGATTTGAGAGTCGCATTCAAAATGAAGAAAAATGCGTAGTCAGATATGGGAAAAATTTCCTGAGTACCTGAACTGTTCATTGATCAGGATACTCCCTTAAGATAAATAGTGAAGACTCATCGACCCAACCTGACCTTTTTGATTTGTAGAAGAGAGACCAGTATTTCTAATAGTCTAATTTAGGTTTGTCCATAACATACTGACAGATATTACTACGAGTAAAATATTATTTTAGAACTAATCCAACAAGTCATTTCCAACATCAGCCTTGAGGATACATCTGACACAACACTTCCAGGGACAATAATTTTAATAATGCAAACCTTGTATTATTCACATGTCACTTTCTAACTTAGTTCTTGTGAAATATTACGATTTTATTGTAAATTCTCCTATTTTGTGATAAATAGGAAAGTTTGGAAATTTCGTGGTATCATAGAATTAATATTAAAATAAAAATAAGAAAATTTAGAGGAGTTGAATTTATTCTTTCTTTTATTATATTAGACCATTTTACGATGTAATGTGTATTTTATACGACGATACCGTTCATAATTGATTTATACACCTTAGTAAATATTTGAAATGATTCCATGTTGATTATGGTAAATTTGGGGTTAACGAAATTTGTGTAGTTCAAAGAACCATCTATATTGCACGCAAATTTCTGCGCAACCTTCAATTTACTGCACGCGATGCGGATTCCAGGCATTTAAGAAACAGTTTGCGTTGGTAGCTGATTTCTGGCAAAAAAATAAAATTCAAAGTTAAGGGATTAAGGAAGCTAGGGAATGAAGGAGGTGATAAAATGGGTAAATAGAAAATTAAGAAATTTGGGAGGTAAGAATTTAGGAAATTTGGAAATTTGGTAAGTTCTAGTACTTAACAAAACTAATTCAAAGACTAAAAAATTCAGGAATCCATTTTTGAAACCTACATTTTCCTTCGCTGTAAAATTCTCTCTCAAAAGTTTCGTTCCTCATAGAAGAGTTCCCTCATAAAATTCTCCGTGTATTTGAACATCTTTCGTTCTATTTTCTCCGCGTAATTTGTATCGGTTAATCATGCACACCACGGATCGGGGATCGAGCGATTTTGGTGACATCAAAGTTTAATAAGCGCCATAAGCCGATCCGAACTGCGGCTAAAACTCGTCGGGCAATAAAACCGGCAATAAAGCGTTCGCCTTTCTCACGTCTGGTGGGTGGAGGAAGCGTGGCTCGCTTGCATGGTGGTTAAACGAAAGGTTAGAAGGGCGGGAACACATTAGCGGTGGAAGGTGGCGTGCTCATAGAGACGTCCGGTCGCCCAATTACTCCCGCATTAAATCAATGTTCCTCCAGCTTGGGCCATTCCGGCATCTCGGTAATAAACCGAAGCCAACATATCTGCACGACTTACGGCTCATCCCTTGTGTCGCAGTCAACCCCGTCCCGCGAAACCGAACCTGGGGGACGCTCCAGAAATGTGCTTTCTGTCGTAATATTTGGCTTTAAATCATGTCGCGTTGACAGGCCCCACTTTCTTCGCACCTTCTGATTCATCCGCAACACCATGCTCTACGTCTTTCTCCCCTTTCTTTCTTTTCCGATAGTTTCTTTTGAAGATTTTTGTACACAGGAACTGGTTAAAGGATTTTTACTTTTTTTCTCATTTTTGCAAATATTGTGTAATTACGTTTCGGAAAGATGTATAGGAGAAAAAAGGTAAAGGGTGGAAGTGAGGATTGGGGGTTGAAAGCAATTCTGTAGGTATTCGAAATTGATTAGAATGGAGATGCTTTCAGGATTTTCATTTTAGGGGTAAATTATGGGCACAGTGAATTGGTTTCTGATTCGACACCCTCCTATGTTCTTAATTTTCTAGGTGCTTGGACAAAAGGGATGAAGAAATTAAATATTTTTAACTTCGTACTCGTAAACTAACCTCTGAAGTCCTGGAGCCAAATATCTCTAATTCCTCATTTCATTTATAGGTATTCTAATGTATCTCTATCTCCATATCACACAAGTCCTCATATGTATGTATGTATGTATGTATATATTTTAGATACCTATATCATCTAGGTCTCTATACTATCTAGCTTCCTATATCATTTACATCTGCACACCGTCTAGGTTCCTGTATCATCTAGATTTCTATATCATTTGCATCTCTACATCACATAAATCCATATACCACTTACATGCCTATACTCCTATATTACCAGCTGACTATATTTCTAGTTGAAGTTTACTACAAAAATGTACGAGCAAAATCAATTATCCAAATTTGACAGACCATTATAATAATTCCGTCAGTAACTTCATATTTTTAAGATGAACTTTCAGATATTGGCATTTCAGATTTATCATTCAGGTAATGGTAAATCGATACGAATTGAAGAGTTCGCGAATTCGATAAAGAATTGTTTCGAAGGGTTTCGCAGCAAACGAAGCGAAGTCTATGGCCGCGTTGGACCGTGAGATTAGCCTCGCGCACAATTTACGACGACGATCTTATTCACAGCTAGGCTTTCATATAAAAGCTTTTTCCTGTAAGCTGCGATACGTCCTTTGGGCTTCGAGACTGGCGCAAGGGGAACTGGCGCAACCGATCGTGCACCATAACAAATTAACGTTGACCTCTTATGATTTTTCCGAGTTTTGTTTCGTTTCGATAACCACAAATGATTTTCCAGTTACTACTAGTTGTATATAAGATAATCGAAAAGGTTTAGAAAAGATTTAGTCACAAAAGGTTTAGAAAATTCGTAAAAATAATTTGTGTAATCGTTTTCAATGTGAATAGTGATTAATATCGTTGATTTTCAAAGAGAATACTAAAATTTGGTTGATATCTTCTTTTTATCTTAAAGCAAACTATTATTAAGTATAATCGTAAAACTTATAGGTCATAAAAATAAATGATACAAGATTTTCTGTATCTGTTTCAGGTATCGAGATGACGCTCTCTGTTGGACAGACAGGTAAGATAAAATTCAATTTACAATCTCTATTTCATGTGGTGAATAATATGAACAATTCATATGATGTACAATATGAACAGCTCATGTAGTGAATACTAAAAACACTTTCCTGTGATGAATGTTGTGAACAAATCATATGCTACTGGATCATATTAAAGTGATGTTTATATTTCTTCATGAAACATACTATCAATGTACTCACAACTAAATATCAGGGCTCGTTATTATCTGATCTATTCTTACCGCTAATCTCACTACCCCTCTTACCACTTCATACCCGAATCGTCCCTCGAACCCGTCAAAAAGAGTGGACCCGAAAAGTATCGCAGATCACACGTTGCTCAACGGATTCCGTGCGAACCTTGAACTGATAGCCGTGAAATTAGAGGCGAACCGGTAAGCTGTAAAGCGGAGGGTGCGCACAGAAGTGGTAGCGATCGGCGAAAAAAAGTCTTGAAAAGAGGCTTTTGTAACACCGTTTTAAACGATCGTTCGCCTCTCGATTTATTCTTCTGTTGCCTCCCGGTCGGACACAGTCGAACAGAGAGGATAGAAAACACATACGGGAGAAAAGGAGGTGGGGCGAGGTGCAAAAAGAAGAAGGGCAGAAAAGGTAGCGAAACGGGGAACAACGAACTTAAAGGATCCAAAGGAGAAGGACAGGGACGAGGTGAATAATACAGAGAGATTGACGTCGCGACGCAATTCCATTGTTCAAAGTGAGTACAGAGCGAAGCGGTCCCCGAAGCAATGAGCAAGCCAACGAGCTTTTGCCACGAGGTTCTTGCCCACCGGTATAAATCAACTCGCGAGTCACCGAACCGCTCCTCTGCAATACGATCCACCGTATACATCGGCTACATCAAATTAGCGACACTTCTTTCGATCGACATGTCGATGCCGGTTTTTTGCCGTTCGTGGAATACTTTCTCCCTTCGCTCGGACTATTCGCGGCTCGAGAGCCTTCTCTTTTTCTTACCTCTAACCCGATCCTAACTGTGCGCCGCTCCTTATTTCGCGGGGGTTGCTCTCGAATTGGGGAATGGTTACTGCTCGATTGACAACACTTGCATAGGAAATGGGATAAAATAAAATAGCGTGTATTTTTTTTATATAGCTATTCAGTAATAGAACACCAGCTCGCTGTTCAACGTTGTCGCGATATTTCACCACGCGCAGAAATAAGGGACGCGAACTTCTTTGTTAAAATGCGATTTAATTCCGATATACAGGGTGTTCTATGAAACCTAAAGGGTTAACACCAAAAAATAAGTCGAAAATCCACAATAAAATTTATTCATACGACACTTTATTTTCGAGAAAATCAATCTTGTAGATTTACACCTTTTCTCTCCCCCTTTTTCTCCCTCATTACCATACGTTAACGAGCACGTCGTTTGAAATTTTTCAACGGCACAGTTTATTTAAAATTGAAACACTAAAGGCATGACTTCGCAGTTTGAGAACTTCTACAATGAATGTCAAACATGAAAAATTTGTCACACATCCATAGACTATCGATTCTGCTGTTAAAGTAAATAATCCGCATCCTTTTGACTGGAGCTTTGAACTTTGCAAGCAATAGACTCGAACACATCACTAACGTTTCAATTTTCTATATAGTAAACATTCAGTTTTGGTAAATAATAATAATAGCTTAGGACAGAAGGAAGCTTCATGCAAATTTATTAATATTTATAATTTTTCAGAAATTTTATTTTACTTCCATTATTGAAAATTATAAAAAAATTAAAAAGTTCCGAAATACCAACATTCCAATGTAACAAAATACCAAATTACCAAAACACCACAACTCCAAAATACCAACATACCAAACTCACAAACGCCCAAGTTACCAAAGTCCATAAATTAAAAAATTTCAAAATCTGAAAGTTCGAAAGTCCCGAAACTCCCGAGACTCCATTATATCACATATCTCAAGAATATCAACCTGTCCCAATCAAAATGAAATATTCGTGCTTCGTTTAATAAAGCAAACGAGTGAAGTATTTCAAGTCTCGACGAGGTTCGAGGCTTGTAATTTCGAAGACTCGAAAGATTCAGGGCAACGTTTAAAGGAGAGCCATTGTAAATGAATTCAACGTACGACGGGTAGTAATTAATGACGACACTCGGCCCGGTGTAATTAACCGAAACTGATCCGACGCTAATTACTAGCGGTCGAACCGCGGTAATTAATAACTCGCGCGACATTATCAGCATACGTCCGTTTCGTATCTTTCGATCTTTTTTCTGGCGTATCTTATAAAACGCTCGGCTACCTTGAGCCAAGAAAATGGTATAATTGGCCCATGGGATTGTGTCGTCGAATAAAATTGTGTATCACACCTTCTCGTTGACCGCGTGTATTTCAACCGATCGTTCATAATTCATCGAATCGATGTCGGTTTTTATGATTCGTCGACCGTTCATCAACGTGAATCATCGCTAATGTCTTTATTGTAACGTTTTAATTGCGTCTCGAGACTTTCAGGCGAGTATCCATAAGTATTTAAATCACCGGATAAACTCGATCGTTTTATGTTGTTACCGGTATCGTTTGCGGGAAACATCGATGCATATTGGACAGCGAAACTCGTTTTACTCGATGATTGTATCAAGTGGCGTTGAAAACAGAGATCAATCTCTGCAGATAATTTATGCCAAATAGTATACTTCTCATCAACGTTATCGGTAATGTCACATATATTACCATCATTTTATCTGGCGTACGAGTTAAGTTCGTCTCCTTTGCTGCAATCTTGATGAACATTGGACAACAGAAGTGACTTGTGAAATTATTATATTGAATCACGCTGCGAACTGAGATCCAAGATCTGAAGATAAGTCGTACGGAATGAACGAAAATTCTTGGGAACGACGCTATCGGTTATATCACCGTGTTATTACTATCAGTTTGTCGGAGACGAACAGTTTTGAAAATTTCATCGTCTTTTCTAGATACACTTTTTGCGGTAATATTTTTTGGAGGCAGAAATACCTTATCGGGTTACGCTATTTATGGTTCATCGAATATTCAAAACAAGTTGTAAGGCAAATTCTAAGGTAGTGGGCAAATTGTCAGGCATAGACTCATGACACACAACATGATACACAATTCTTCAATGTATAGTATACGTGATGATACAAACGCATGGTGGTAAACGTGTACTGTTATAAATATTTGATAACATAAACATACCATAACACAACTATATGTTGATACAAATCGTGGTTTCACAAACGCGTGATAATACAATAATAATAACAGCAAATAATTTGTGAAATAAGAAAAAACAACTATCTATCAATACCGTCGTTTTTCAATGACCCATCAATGAGGTGCTATTGCCTTAAAAAATTGATGAAATAAATAAAAAAAGAAGGTAAAGACACTAAAATATCTTTGAAATAATTTATAAGCGTCGTTAATGAGCTGTTCATCTGAAACAGATCGTTATAGACAGGTAATTTATAAGTCGCGAAATAAAACTATTAGGATAGGAATTCGTAAAGCTGGCAATCTTGCGAAGAGGAGGCCCAGTACCCCGAAGCAGGTTAATAATTATTAAACTATCGATTAAATGCTCGAGTCGAGCTGATTGATCAGCGTTTATATCGCGAATACATCGGCCACGTCCGCTCCCTACAATTTTCAACCGGGTGCCCATCTTTCAAGTGCATCACGATCCTTTAACTTACCAACGCGCGCTTCTCCGTTGCGCCTAATGGCGTTGTTCCGAGGGAATTATCGGTAATGAATAAAAAACGTGTCCGGATTACCGTCTGTTTGAACTTTTTCTGCCGATCGGTTTGTCCGCTAATGATTTTAATTAGCGTTACCAGAGACTGAGCATGCTCGATTATGACTCTGAATTTTTCTCTTACGAGACTGGTTACGGACGATGTAACTGCTTCTTTTGTGGTATTCTTTGCAACGTTATTTGATTTTTGAAAGTTAATTCTTGGACCTTGGGCCAATCGTGATATAGGAAACATGTTGTGTTAGTCTGATTGAAGATATACAAATCTGTTGTAGTTTCATATGTTGAAATTTAATCAAGGTACGAGTTCAACATTAACAAAAATACTGGGTGTCATGTAATTGGTGGTTCGACAAGGGATGATTCTACTCGAAGAAATAAATCAAAAATATAATATTACACTCTTTCGTAGACGACTTCGTTTTTGAGAAAATCGATTATTTAATATTTAAGAAGATTTTAAATAATTCCTAGAAGAGTATAAAGAGATTCTAACGAGTACCTACAGCTGGTATCTTAAGGAGGAGGGTGAACTTAGAGACATCCTAAAGAGAGTCTAGAGCAAAGAGCTGCCATAAAACAACCTACCTTTCTCTTGATCCAAAATAAGTCTACACCCAAATATCCACGTATCCACGAGTAAAGTTCTTGTGTATATATAAGAGAAAGAAAACCCGTCGATGTTAAGAAAGCATACGTGTAGATCGTCGATTGCTTGAAGAAAAATCAACCGTCAAGTTCAGAAGATCAGATCTTACCGTAGGTTACGTAACATCGCGAAAGAAATAATCCTGGGACGTCCAATCGATTTTCGATCGCTAGACTCGGCTTCCCGAAAACCTGTTCGAGGCGCTTCCAGGTGAAGCAACAGGCAACGATCTCGAAGAAGCGAGGAATATCCAGAAGCCAGGAGATCGGAGGAGTGTACGAGAAGAAAGATAGAGTAAAAGGGTCTCTATCGAGTAGCCGGAGACTGACGTGGAAAGAAGAAGAGTCTCCCGGTCGAAGACGAGGTAGATGAAGGCGGCGAAAGTTGGAGGTGGAGGAGGTGGTGGTGGTGGTTATGGTGGTGGTAGGATGAAAAGGGTGAAACAAGGGGGGACTACGACCGGTCGGGATGGACAGACGGACGGGATGGAAAGACAGACAGGACTGGAGACCGCTCATTACGGGCGGCGCATGCGCGAGGAATGCGGCGGCTCTGCTCTTCTCGATACAATAAATATAGGATCGGATCGGATCGGATCCGATCGGCAGGCCAAGCCAGAAAGAAACGGGACGATCGGGTTAGGTTAGCACGAGGTGGAAGAACAACGGAGACGGACGACGAGCTAAGGGAGCGAGAGGAAAGCAGAAAGGAGGAAAGTAAGGATGAATCGATGAACGAATCGACGGACAACAATGCCGAGCGTAGTAACGACATCCAGTTAAATCGAACGCCAGCAAAAAAATACACGCGGTTGTTTAAGAGACGGCTATACGCGGCCGGTATGCGTGGCTCTGCTCCGATCGTTCGTCGATCCGGCTTCCGGCAAACAAACCCACTGCTCGATTAACCAATAAGCAAAATAACCGAGTACTTAGGACATTGGCAACTCAAGTACTCGCTACCGTGATAGATTATCACTGAAACAACCTAGGTCGAAATGAGTAGTTAGGTTCTTTTTTTTAAACTAAAATATTTGTTCAAATGCTTTTCTTTATACCTGTACCACTGCATACATGCAGACATACATATATACATATTTAACATAAACTACAATGCTATGAAATAAAAAACACGTCACATTGTTCCCAAAAACTTTAAATCCCCCTATATAATAGCCATGTCTGCTCCATTATTCATTTTCGAATGATGTTTGTTTATATTTATAATCAGACTGTTAATTTGCTTCTGTCCACATTTTGATAATGACTATATAACCCTTTGCGCTCGAGAAGTGACTCACAATCACCATTATATTAATACAATAATTTTAAATAAGCATTTTTTAACTGATTCTATAACATGTCACGTATGATGTATAAACATAGTGAACTAAACAATAGTTTTAAAGTTGCTGTTTGTAAACAGTCAAATTACCTTCGAGTGCAAAGGGTTAATCGCTTTAATCTGATCAGTTAATTCATATCGAATTGGTGTTGATCACAAATGACCCACCAACTGACACTAAACCAGCCTATAATACAACCTAATTATAAAGTATAATGCCTAATTACATAAATTATACAAAACAAACAGAAGTTGAAATATTAATCTCGATGAAGATCAACACGGATAATCAGAAAGGTGTCCAAATAAAATTAGTAATTTAAAATAATAGAACTCCTAAACGAATGAAATGATCCGTTTGTTAGTGTTATATACAGTAGCTGGCAAGCCAATAGGAACGATTCGCTTCCGTGGTTTCGCTTATCGATTCAAATCGCGTGCAGTGTGTATGAATGAAGGAATGAGTGGGCGAGTCGAGCCACCGGTTGAATGGAGCCCCACGGGTGACCACAAGGCACACGCGCGCGTACTAACTTCTCTTTCTTTCGTTCTTTTGCACGTTCTCGCTGTCTTTCTTCCACTTTACTCCTCTTCTCTCTTTCTTTCTCTTCTGCACTTGACCCTTGTGGCGAGGAACCGATGAAATCGTTCCACGATACGCGACTTCACACTTCGAGATACAGGTACAGGTCAAACGTGCTCTATTCGAATTAATAGAGAAATGATCGATCATTAGTGATATACAATTTTCATTTTTTATAATGTGTTAATGGATCTCTTTGGAGTTGTGGAAATTATAAGCACATTCTCAATTTTTCAATTTTTTGAATTTTTATTTTTTTAATGCGTGAATCGAGTAATTTATAAATTTATAAGTGCATGAATCACCAAATTTTCAGATTTACAAATTATTAAATTTTTGAACTTAAAAATTCTTAAATTCTCACATTCTTAAAGTCTCAAATTCTCAAATTCTCAAATTCTCAAATTCTCAAATTCTCAAATTCTCAAATTCTCAAATTCTCAAATTCTCAAATTCTCAAATTCCCAAATTCTTAAATTCTCAAATGCTCAAATGCTCAAATGCTCAAATGCTCAAATGCTCAAATGCTCAAATTTTCAGATTCTCAAATTTCCAAATTCTCAAATTCCTAAATCCTCAAATTTTCAAATCCTTGAATCCCCAAATCCTCAAATCCTCAAATCCTCAAATTCTCAAATTCTCAAATTTTCAAATTCCCAAATCCTCAAATCCCCAAACCCTCAAATTCTCAAATTCTCAAATCCCCAAACTCTCAAATTCTCAAATACTTTAACATTTAATTTCTCAGATTTCCAAATTTTGCAATGTCAAAAGTTTCAAATCCCCTACTCCCAACTCTAAATTTCTAAATCTCAAAATTCACAAATTTTTAAAATTTGCATGTTATCCCTAAATACCGTAATTTTCTGAATCTTCATATCCTCCAAATAATTCAAGTTGCCTAAGCTTAAAAATTGATCAAGAATATCATACAACGCGAAATCAATTCCACATAAATTAACCGTGTAAAACATCAAAGTTTCCGTAGACGCGAAAATATCGCCGGTGTCGTATTTATCTGGTTCACTTTTCGTTTCTTCTGACAGTTAACCGGGCGATAGTTTTACATCCGTTCGTTCATTAATTCAGCGCTCGTCCGCGACGTCTTTTATCGGTGGCTACCGTCGAGGTTAACGATTCCACGTAAGAAGCTCGTCTCTCCTTCTAATAGCTTGTATCGGCATTCTTGCGATTCAAAAAATGTGCCAAACCGCTTCCCTTTACCTCGGACTTTTGCATTCCGGCTTTTTTCGCCCCGTCATCGATATATATTTGCTCCGTTGGCGATTTTCTTTTCGACCCTGGGTTCACGGTATTCGCTAATTAATATAATCGCGCGTAACTCGTTGCTCTTCTTGTTCTGTTCCTTTAATGGAAAATGCGTGCCTTGCCACGGGTCGAGGACGTCGCTTTCATGTGTTATACTCACTGGCACATTTAACATTTAATCTTGGATTCAGCTTAATTTATAAAATTTTTATTTCATGTTAGTTATTCATTTTCATTACTTTAAATGTCAAAATACATCAGTTTAATCTAATTGTTAAAGTTCAATCATTCAAATTAAATTTTGAAGTGCGCTGGTTTAAACCAGATATTAAAGTGCATTTCGCTTAAATTAATTGTTAAAGAGTAACTCAAAATTAAATTTTAGAATGCATTAGTTCAATCTAAATGTCAAAATTCAACTGTTCAAATTATATTTTAAAGTGCACTGGTTCAAGTCAAATAGTAAAATGCATTTCACTTAAATTAAATGTTAAAGTGTAACTGAAAATTAAATTTTAAAATGCATTTGTTCAATCTAAATGTAAAAATTCAACTGTTCAAATTAAATTTTAAAGTCCACTGGTTCAAGTCAAATAGTAAAATGCATTTCACTTAAATTAAATGTTAAAGTGTAACTGAAAATTAAATTTTAAAATGCATTTGTTCAATCTAAATGTAAAAATTCAACTGTTCAAATTAAATTTTAAAGTGCACTGGTTCAAGTCAAATATTAAAATGCATGTCACTTAAATTAAATGTTAAAGTGTAGCTCAAAATTAAATGTTAAAATGTATTAGTTCAAATCGAATGTTAAACTACATCAATTCAAATTAAATGTTAAACTGCATCAATTCAAAATAAATGTAAAATGATTTACATCATTTTAGATCAATTTAAGCTTCATTGTTTTTGTTTTCAATTTTTCTGCATTATTACTGAAACGTAAATAACTCGACACAAATGAAATGAATGATGTAACTGAATCATTTGATGAAAAATTTTAATGTAATAGAAATGAAGACAATTATGATATACTCGATTATTAATAAATTTGAAAATTTGTCTGCAATTTAAAATTGGTAATCAGGGACAAAACAGCATTAACCTATGAAATTCCGATATTAATCATACTGCGATACCAATAGGCTTCCTGTGACAATGAGGTTGCCAACAGCTTGAGCGAAAGGCTACAGCAAAACTTGCTGACTAAAGCCCGGCCATATAGTGAGACTGTATAAAAGAGTCATTCTAAACCGACAAGCTTTTAGAGCTTGTAACACGAACTAGTAAGACGAAATAGCAAACGAAGAGGTTTATTTTGAAACCTCTATATTGTATTGTTAGTAACCAATTAGTGTTCTAACGTGTTTTATAACACACGTCCGTTTTCACGCGTTAAAACGCGCGTAACCGACGCTTTTGTTATCCCGATGAAATTCCGCAGCATTTCGCGTATATACTGACGTAACATCGTGGCCGCGGGACACGCGACGAGTCCAATTTCGATCGCTTTGTGCGGTATACTGTTAAAAATGCGTGACGAATCGACAGCGGAGGATCAGGGTCTGTGACGAGGCAGCTTCAAGATCCATCCGTCCTGTGCGATCTTGAACGGGCATCGGATCCGGTCAAAGCATTCCATTGTAGTTGGCCGTGGTCTCTAGAAACGATTCTTCCACCGATCCGCTCGGATTCGTCTGGTTTTTCGCCGTCGCGTAAAGGATACCCCTGTGATTGGCTTCTTCTCATCAGCGTAATGCGACAACATTAACCGGCACAACGTTCGTGGCTCGCGTGTCCATGCGTATTCATGCCGGATACGTGTGTGCTACGCGTGTATTAATTGACAAATAACTTTTTGCACGGCACGACCTTATACGTCTCGTCATTGTGCGCGATTATGTACGTACCTGTTCGAGCTTTTCTTCCCTTTCTCTCGTGTCATCTCTCTCCTTCTTTCTTTCTTTCTTTCGGTCTCTCCGGTTGTTTTTTCGTTTTTTTCAATCCCTCATCGGTCCGAGCGGCAATGAAATGCTGTTTTCCGAAAATGGCGCTGGAATGAGGACAGGTCTCCGGTAGCGGCGCGCACGCTGGCCTATCATTTAATTTGGTATCGGATACTTACTTCTGGCCTCCGTTCAAACCCCCTCGGCTTAAAGTCTCCTCTTTCTTGCGCGATCAGCGTCCGATGAATGCTGTCCTTCTGAACCCCGCGACGTTCTTTTTACCCGACACGCGGATCCGGTCCAAATCCATTTTCACGGGCGTACGATCGTCCCCCGAGTCTTATTTCCAACAATTAACTGGAAATAAATACTGCTTCGGTGTTGAACTGGGTAATTCAAGGTATAGGTCGATAAACTCTATTTTTAAGGTATTACATGTTTTTTGTTATAGAAGTAAAATTAAAATTATGTAAACAAGTGGCCCTTTATGTAAAATCTAAATATTTAACATAAAGTAATAACAAGATTTTTCTTTGGAAAAATTTTGGTTTTTCAAGGTTGGAGCTTTGAGATCTAGCAATTTTAGAATTTGGAACAGTTTTGGAAATTTTGGAGAATAGAGCTTGCAACATACGTACATACATATAATTGAATTACATGTGTAGTAAATTGATTTATTTTAAAATTGCAATATACGTGGATGTGTAATTAATAGAAGTACTTGAGACTGGCAATATACTTAGATCCCTCTAACTGCAGCAAGAACCTTGCAATATACTTAAACTTCACATGCAGCAACCTAAATTGTTTGGAACCCAACAAACAATACTTAGAATCCAAATAATGAATTATGTAAAATATGCAATATACATAACATTCCTATACAGCAAATTAAATTATTCAAAACTTGCAATATAACAAGCATATTTGCATAAGTACCAAATGGAATTATTCAGAACTTGCAATACACTTGTGTCCAATATATTGCCAACAAACAGAATTATCAAGGATTTGCAATATACTTGCATCTCATTTATTTTTAATCTCGCAATAAGAATATAACTGACCTCGATTTTCAATAAAAATTCGTTGAAAGAAACGATGAAAGATAAAACAGTCGTAAGAATGAATACAAAACAGACGAAAGAAGATACTGATTAGCGTTTATGCGGCGAGTATATACATCGTCGGTGGCAATGAGCATCATGGTGTCGTAACATCACGGCATAGGAAACGTAAAAGGAAGTTCAGGTGCTTAGGCTTCAGCTTCTCTGTAGACTTCTACTAACCGGACTAGTTACCGGTTAAGGCGTTATAAAATCTAGTGTAACCGGGTTTCGCTTTTTCTTACGTAGGAAAAGTATCACGGGTTTGCTAATGAGACGCCTGCCTAACCGCGGT
Source organism: Megachile rotundata (assembly GCF_050947335.1). NCBI lineage: Eukaryota > Metazoa > Arthropoda > Insecta > Hymenoptera > Megachilidae > Megachile > Megachile rotundata. The sequence continues at coordinate 13,502,521 of NC_134983.1, forward strand.
TCATCATTAAAACTGGTGAAAGTTTTCCATTATCTCTTGTTCGTGGATGTAGATTGTGTTATACAACAACGGAGGATGGCTCGTGGATTATGAAACTGCGATACTTTTAGGAAAATTGGGGAAATGGGAGTTTAGACAAATTTGTAGGGATAACAATCATTTACGAGTCGTATATTTCATTGGGTATTGCTGGGTATTGCTAGATTGTGTCTTAGATTGCTATAACGGTGAAGGTTATAATATATGATGGTATGGTGTGCGATGGTGCACAAGGCGATGTAACAAGTGATAATGTAATAGGTGGTAATTTAATATATGGTTATTCTGCCTATGGTAGCTCGACACATTGTTTTTCTACACGCGATTATTCGACGCGTTGGAAGTTTGCATGGGGTAATTTTACGCGTGGTAGTTCTACGAATGGTGATTCTACGCGTGGTAAATCTACGCTTGGTAATTCTACGCATGGTAATTCTACGCTTGGCAATTCTACGCGTGGTAATTCGGCGCGTGGTGATTCAAAGCGTGGCACTTCAACGCATGGTGATTTGACGCGTGGTGATTCGACGCGTGGTGAATTCGACGCGTGGTGATTCTACGCATGGTAATTCAATGCGTGGAGATTCGACGCGTGGTGAATTCGACGCGTGGTGATTCTACGCTTGGTAATTCTACGCATAGTAATTTTACGCTTGGTACTTCAACGCGTGGTAATTCAATGCGTGGTGATTCGACGCGTGGTGATTCTACGCTTGGTAATTCTACGCATGGTAATTCTACGCGTGGTAATTTGACGCGTGGTAATTCGACGCGTGGTAATTCGACGCGTGGTAATTCGGTGCGTGGTAATTCGACGCGTGGTACTTTAACGCATGATAATCCTAAGCGTGGTAAGTCTACTCGCGGTAATTCTACGTTTGGTAATTCTATCCGTCGTAATTCTACACCTGCCAAATCTGCCCATGGTAATTCTATGCGCAGCAATTCTACTCGTCATAATTCTACACGTGGCAATTGTACGCTTAGTAATTCTATCCGTCATAAAATCTGCACGTGCCAAATCTGCTCATGGTAATTCAACTCGTCATAATTCTATGTGCGGTACATATACTCATGGTAATTCCACCCTTAGTAATTCTACCCTCCATAATTCTATGCAAAATACACTTACTCGTAGTAATTCTACCCTCCATAATTCTATGCAAAATACACTTACTCGTAGTAATTCTACCCTCCATAATTCTATGCAAAATACACTTACTCGTAGTAATTCTACCGCTCATAATTTTGTAATTCTACCCTTCATAATTGTGCACATAGTACATGTACAAGTGGTAATTCTCTCTGTGGTAATTTTAACCGTCCTAATTCTACACGAGCTACATCTGCTTGTGGTGATTCTACGCATAGTAGATCTACAGATAGAAATCCTATGTGCGGTAATTCTACATGTAGTTCTGCGGTTGGTAAATTTACGCGCGGTAAACCCACTTGCGGTAGTAATCAAACGCGCAGTGATTCCACACGTGAGTGACTGCATTCTACACGTGATAAACCAATACGTAATTCAACGTATTGATATAACACATGATTTTACATCTTCTTAAATGAAATAGTAAAAATATTCAAAATTAGTAGTAAAATTATTCAAACTTGAACGGTAATAATTAGAGTGCGTCCAATTATTCTTCTAAACATGTGTAAATATATTTGATGTAAACCTAATTCACGATTTATCTGCACGATTTAATTTTGTAAAATTTTGTTACAAAGTTCCGGTAATGCAATGTTATCGTATATCGTGACTTATCTACTATAAAGATAAAAATAGTTAGTCGTGATATCGGTTTGCATAAATTTCACAGTGTCAATACATCCTAAGAATATAATCCCTATGGGTTTTAATCGGTGATCTTCCCTTCGAGTGGAAGTTTCGGGTCAAAAGAAGGGTGGCGTTTGTGGCATAGACACAGATACACAATCCACCACCGAGATAAGTCGTTTTATTGGCATCCTAGCCCTTCCGATCTCAGGCAAATGAAGATGGAGCACCGACTTCTTGTGCGGCACGATCAAAAAAACATGATCGCACGAACTTTCAGTCAAAGACCTAGCGATTTCAGGTTTAACCTGTTCCGACGTTTCCGAAACAATGAAAGACTGAGAATTTTATTAAAAAAGAAAACTTAAAGAAAAGTTTAGAAAATGCAATAAATATTATTCATTAAATATTATGTTCTTTATGAAGGAAAAAAAAATGTTGAAAAACTTCAGTAAAATATAAAATCTTGAGCAAAATAGAAAAATTTACTTTTTCGTACAATTGTTCTCGTATGTTTTACATTGTGAACAGTGAAAGAATTAATTAAGTTCGATGGATTAAAATTCCGACGAAAGTAGTTCTGCTTTTATCAGGGAAGAGATTAGTCTACATAGCACGATCTATGCACGAGGGTCGAAAAGAACATCCTTAGAGACGCGTTAGGGTATAAGTGGGTAAGGGGTCGTATTAACCCCTCTATCCATACATTAATACTGTTCTTTTTCCTACTACGATGAGATACTGTATCTGTCGTACGATTTTATCTGATTCATATCGAAACTTGGGAATTTAGAAGTTTGGAATTTAGGAATTTGGAAATTTAGAGATTTGGTTATTTCAGGCTTTTGGGGTTTGGAAAATTGGGTCATTTGAGAAGTTTGGGAAACTTGGAAATTGTGCTTATTTAATAGTTTATAGTATATTGTGAATTTGTATAATTTGGAGAAGTTTGAGAATTTGGAGTATTTGAAGAATTTAGAAAATTTAGAGATTTTGGAGATTTTGGAGAATTTGAAATTTTTGGAGAGTTTAATAAATTTGTTCAATCTGAATAATTTAGAAAATTTGACGAATTTGGAAATTGTGGAAATAAATTCCTATGGGATTTAAGGGATTGTGAAACGTAAGAATTTAGTGTAAATTCTAAAAAATTAATAATTTAATAAATTTTTAAATGGGCAAATCGATTATCCCTCAGTGCCCACACGTGCATATCGCATGTCTTTTCATGCACTACACGATTACCCATCAATGGTTTACCTCGAGAAGGCCAGTTCGCTGCCAATTAACAACGGCACGTTGCTGTCGAGCAGCCGTGAAACCGGTGGTCGTCGAGGGGTTAAACAACCCCTGTGGTGCGAGGGTAGAAAGCGTGCCGCGTGGAAATCGCTGAAGGAACGCGCGCAGCGACCACCACCACCGTTTGGTGGGGATGATTTTCGACGGGGGTGGTTGGCACAAAGCTGAGCATGAGACCAACACGCGCCTTCTCTCGATGACACTTATGCACACGCCCTCAGACCGCGTGCGTGTTGCGCCTGTCAAAAGTCGTTCACTCGTGTCTTCTCTTCTTCATCCTCCTCCTTTTCTTTTTGTCTTTGTCGTCGAACTTGTGCATCAGTTTTTCATCTTGGAGTCGTGTTGTTGTGCGGACTATTGTTCCTTAATGTGTGCTGACTTTGGTGATGGACCTTGACAAAGTTTTATGGACATTTAGTTTTGTTTGAGAAAATTTGAATGTCCGCTTGAAAGTGGAGTCTTTGAAACAAAACTCTTCATTTGATCACGTATGTGACATTGATGCGTGATAACTGGTGATATTGCACCTTGACAAAATTTTATGGACGTTTAAATTTGCTTTGTTTTTTTGGTCGAGAAAATTTGAAAATCCACTTGCAAGTGAAGTCTTTGAAAGCAGTATTTATTTGATCACACATGTGACATTGATGTGTGACGACTGGTAATATTGGACGTTGACAAGATTTAATCTATCATAAGACAATCAAATGTATCATAGTTTTGTTTTTTGTTTGAAGTAATAATTTTGTATCTTTGAGAGCGTTCTTTGATAAGGTGTTTCTATAGACTGTTTATGTTATTATATTGACGTGTTTTGATGACTTTGGACCTTGACAAAATTTGATGGACAATGCACAGTATTATTGCTCTTGTCATTTGAGAAAATAGTTTTAAAAGCAATATTTATTTGTACAGGTGTTTTTGTAGAGTGTTTATGTTTTTCAGTGGGCCTGCAGTGACTTTAGTAACTCTTGATGTTGACGAGGTTTACTGGATAATAAATATTGTGGTTCTTTGTTGACTTACAATGAATAACAATGATGGATACTTCAATCTGTTTTTCATTTGGCTAATCTAGACTTGTTATTCAAGTCTGACATTTCTGATAGTGACTTATTATTGCTAATATTTTTGACGATAACTTTGACTACTTTCTATTATAATTCATGATGACTTTGATGATATCAAATGTTAAGATTTCATGTTTATGTGAATTATCTCTCTTGACAGCAATTTTGGTGATAGTCAGAAACTTCAATAATATTTAATACCCAAGATATTTATTGAACAATTTACATATTTTCAAGGCTACATATATAGCTTTGTTCTTATTGTCTAACAATGAGAAATTTTAATCTTTCCAACTCAATTTTTATTAAACTTGACATGCTTAACAATCTATGGTGACCTCAACATCAGTCAAAAATAATTTAGTAACTAACTATCTGAATAACAATTTAAATAACAATAACAATTTAGCAATAAAATAATTTAATAGTATCATTTTGCTATCACTCGAGAAGTTTGAATGTTTGTTCGCTTAAGTTTTGACGTGCATTTAAATTTCTACCAAAATCGAACACATCAAAAACATTTACAGCGAAATAATATCTGACTATAGTAATTTAAAAAAAAAAGAAGATGTTCAGTGAAATGGAGTGTTTCTGTATGTTTGTCAATTTGGAGGACACGTGAATAGAAAAATATAAGTGTTAAGAACGATGGACGCGCGAATGTACAACAGAATGTGGCAAACGCCGAATTTGTACAGCACCTATAAATACCCTACGATCATGCAGCTACAGGCGAACAATAACGAATTTCATTCGTGGTTTCATTCTAGGAAACCGTCCATGGACGACGTTGGAAATCCTACCTCCGTCAACGCACGGTGAGTACAATTTTACAATGTTGAATTTCTTTTTATGCTTCAACTGTACTTCGTTGGTGTTTTGAACAAAACTTTCCTTGAGATATAATTAGCAATCTTCAAATTAATTGTTTTATTAACTCCTATATTTAACATGGCAATTAATGAATAGTGGCAGTAATGGATGACACGAATGGAAAGAATAAATTAGAAACTAAACGAGCTTATTATGTTAGAGGTAATTTATATTATTGAAATAGGTTCTATTATTATCGTGTATAAAATTCGTATATAGAAATTATGAGGAACAGAGTAATTGTAAATTATTTTCTGAACATTCATTAAATATTATTTTAAGTAGCAAAAGATAGTATTGGATTTGATATTAATTTGGGTTAGATTAGGCAATTTTGGTTAGGCAAGAAAAAAATTGAGGAAATTTAGAAAATTAAAATTTAGAACTTGATATTTGGAATTTGGAGCTTGAAACTTGGAATTTAGGAAATTTGAAGGTTGAAATTTAACAAATTTTCGAACTGTAGAATTAGAAGAATTTGAGATCTTTAGAATATGTAAGTTTCTGGTTTTTGAAATTTAGACTCATGAAAATATGAAAATTTAAACATTTTCATTCAATCATGTAAGTGTAATGATGTCGCGTGAACTGATCGTTGAAATCCCTCGATAAACGAACGCTATCAATTCGAGAAATTTTAAGAAGTGTACCATTCTCAAAAACAAATAGACATCATGTAAAAGAGAGCACAGTGCACGTTTCATTTAAAACATATTATATACCAAGTATTGCAGGTTATTTATACTATCGTTAACTAAACACGGTACCTTAATATAATATCTGACCATCTATTTTTCTATAGCACACAAAACAGTGTGGAACAAAATGAAAATTCTCTAGTGTTCAAATAGTAAAATCTCTATTTGTAATTCTGAGCTTATTATATCGATCACAATTGTTACAGAAATGTTTCTTTAATTTTTCGAATGTTTACTATTTCATTTAACTCCTCGAAATCGATCAGCGTTCGCGGTAACTGATCGCGCCCAACCTCGAGCACCGATCAGTTAACGCGACTTCACATTCTAACCCGCTACTGTACCGGAAAATAACACATTCGATTTATCGATTTGAGTACAAATAGCACAATCTCAATCTAATCGTACAAGACATCTATGCTCAAGTACTTATAGCATCATATAAATTTGATCAAACGGAATATCAAACATGGTTGTGTGACAATGGGCAATAATCTTGCAAACAATCGCGTAGCCCATCAGAATACCGATATCGAGAATATCTTTATCGAGAATGGAGAAACGGTGATGCTGGGCCAGGTAAAATTGTTGTGGGCCGGTGTTATCGGTCGCGATCATCTACCCTCCGATTCGGCATCGAGAACGGCCTATCTACCGTCGTAACAATTGAACCCGTAATAGAATCACATTTATTCTTATTACCCGACGAGGTCAAGCGAGCAGAGAAACGGACGGGTCTCGATCCAAAGTCGGATCAGCTCTCCTAAGCCATTCCACCAACTACGTTATTTTTCCCTTTTCTCACACACGCGAATGTACATGTACGAATACATAGCCACTGACGACATATTATGCTTATGGTTTGCTTCGGTTGAAGTGAACTTGTAATTGATGAATCTTGGTACAGGTGCTTGAAATTTCATTTTTAGTATGTTAATTAAAATTTAGATTTGCACATTTACATCAAGTTTCATGATTTTTACTTTTTCAAATGGTTCAGTCTACGTAAATTAAATTCGAAATTTTTTTAATTTGAAGTTTCAAATTTTTATTTCACGAACTTTCAGATTTCCAGATTTCCTATTTTCCAATTCCAATTACCCAAATTTCTAAATTTCTAATTTCCCAAATTCCTTTCTCTTAATTCCTCAAATCCCCCAAATTTCTTCAATTCCCCAAATTCGCAAATTCCCAAATTTAGTAGGTTCCAAATTTTTAAATCCCAAAATTCTACTTTCCCAACTTCCAAGTCTCTAAATCTCCTAATTCCCAATTTCTCAAATTCCCAAATTCCCAAACTTGTAAATCCTCGAATCCTAAATTCACAAATTTCAAAATCCCAAATTCTCATTTTCTAAGTGTCCCAATCACCAATTTTCCAAACTTCCCTCAAATTCCCAACTTTCTAAATTTCCCAATTCCTAAATTTTCTACATCTCCAAAATTTCCAAATTCTAAGCTCGTCAAATTCCCAATCCTCCAAACTTCCACTTACCTAAACTTCTCAATCCTAAAGTCCTCAAAACCCAAAATTCAAATCTCAATTTTCAAATTGAAATTTGACCAAAATATCATCCACGTATTAATTCACTAGTCATTACATAAACAAAAAGAATAACAAATATGCTTGCTAACGAGAAACGCACGCTCGTTGAGTTTTTGTTTAATTAATACAACCGTGACTCATGCACCTATGCCACGGTGAGCAACAAAGCATCTACCACGTTGTATCTCGTTCTCCATCTCGCCGCGTTCTTTAGGACTGAACCTACAAGACTATCAAAACCTTTGCTCGCGTTATGAAGATGCCGCCTTGTAGATATATATATAAAATTTCTGCGTAAGGTCCTAACCCATTCTGATGTTGACAATAATTCATCAGACTGCTGTATTGTTGTATGGCCGGGCCCAACCGGCGAGACAACAACGCGGTTTCTTTTCTTATCTGCGCTAAGATTTCGTCAAAATTTCCGAGCTGTTGTGTTTCGGTTCAACGTTATTACGTAGATCATTGTCTCAGATTTATAACGCCGCGAGGACATCCGTTAATGGTATTAATCCTTTTCGTATTATATGCGAAAGTATTTGTGTCACATGGTCTCATATTTTAATCATTTTAAGTGGTTGATATTTGTTAGATATCGATGATTGATGTTTTAAAAATTCGTAATTTCTTAAAAGCACAATGTGAATTATTATAATAAATAAGGTTTATAAATAATCAATAAGATTTGATTAAATAAAATAGAAAAATGTCAAAACGGAATCCCAAACTACTAAAATAATAAAACACAAAAATATTGAAGAACACAATACCACATAAACTGTTAAAAGATTAAAAATTAGAAGTGTCCAAATATTACTTGCCCAATAAACAATCTAAATTATCAGTTCCCGAAATATTTATAAAAAAAGAGAAACATTGATTTCCATAACGACTGAATTTACAGTTGGCTAAATAATCTAGCCCAGATCTGTTAACACGTTAGCCGTGACGAGATTAAAATATCCCGGTCGAACGATTGGACGTTTGCACGTACTAATGGCGGAGGTGTCCAGTGCAGGTACATTGAACACAGTTGAACTTGTGTTGAGTGGGTTGTGTAACGTGGCGGAACGGCGAACAACCGTGAAGGTGTGATGATAAAGGAAAGGTACCTTTACGTGGGCGTAAACGGGTGGCGACCTCGGAGGCGTAGCCAATGCTCCAGGCGACAAGCTTATCGAATGGCAAGTATGCCTCCGCTTCTGTTGCCAACCTAACAAGCGAATGGATCGTTTGCATGCGGGAAACGTGACAATTTGACCCCGAAATGTACTACCATGTAGTGCAACGGTAGCGATGTAGAGATTCAGGATCAATCGTATCGAAGATGAAACAAAATTCGATATTGATAAGTAGATAGGTAGCGATCAATGTGGTTCACCGATGAACTTGGGTAAATTTTGGTAAATCGTATCGAAGAGCAATAAGAAATACGCTATCGACAAGGATCGGTAGCAATCAATATGAAGCATCGATGAACTACTATCAGTTTCTGATGAATCATATCAGAGATCAATAAAAAGTACGCTATCGACAAGGATCGGTAGCGATCGATATAGTCCATCAATGAACTACCATGTTTCGAATGAATCGCATCAAAGATCAATAAAAACATAGACCAGTGCAAGATTAGTAGCAATCAATATGAAGCATCGTTCTACTGTAAGTTTGAGATGAATGGTATCGAGAATCAATCAAAATATGCTGTCAACAAGTGCAAGAATGATAGCGATTAACGTTCCAATATAAGTTCAGAATGAATCGTATCGAAGACCAATTAAAATATCACGTCGACAAGTGCGATCAATGTACCAGAATAAATTCGAGATGAATCATATCGAAGGTCCATCAAAATATGTTATCGATAAATGTAAGAATGGTATGCGATCAGTGTGGACCATCTATGTATCCGATACAGGATGGGTCGTACCGAGAATCAATCAAAGTACGTTATCGATGAATACCAATCTCCTTTGTCGGAGAACTTCAACTGTGACATATTTCAGTCAAGTTTGAACTATAGTTATACTAGCTTACCAGGCATCCATAATATTTATCCAAGGTAGCCTACGAACAAAGGTTGCTACCTGCATCCGAAGGACATTACTCCTTATCGTACTGACATCCAAGGGACGTCAAAACAATTAGTGAAATAACTAAAGTAAAGTAACAAATTGACAAAGTCGTAATGAGTGTACAAGAAAAGTAAAAGAGAAAAACGTAGTCGCAAAAGTATCGCAGACGAGATTTGATCTGGGCAGGGCAGTGAACGGCTCACCTGACTCTCGCGACCGTTACAGGAGACTCCTTCGGTGCCATTATTAATATTAATGCATTCCGTGGTTCTTGCGGCATTGTACTCGCGTTGACGGTGGCGCGTCCAACGTCAGACATCCAACAATATCCAACGAGGAGCGACGAGGTTCCTTTTCCGTTCCTTTCCGCGCGCGCGTTTAAGTGGCGACGTCGTTTGAACCGCGGACCTACGTGTCCCCTGATTGTGTCCCCGATGGTTTTGTCCGCCGACTGAATATTCAACCGGGCCGATAAATAACGCTGAAAGGCTGAGAAACGAGCGAAACAATGACGAGGAGGATTTTTCCGTGGGGGGTTGCCTCGAGACCTCGAGAGAGACCATCGGCTCCGCTTCCAAGCTAACTTTTCTTATGCCGAGACACCTCTTCGGCTCCGTTGCGAGCGGCCTCTATTGTCGCACGATTTCCTCTCAGTCTTATGAAAGCTCGACAATGAACGTTTCTACGCTCTCGCCTACCGTAACCAATCCCGCGTTACGCTCCACCACGGTGATCTATACCGAGCATTATTCTCTTCTTTGCCTCTTCAGCGACTCGTGTCAGCATCCTGGACCTGCTCTTCCTTGCATCTCCTTCACCTTTTCTTCCCTCTTGTTTCTCTTCTTTTTTTCTCTCCTTTCGTCGCGATGAAACGCTGTTCACGGCTTTCTTTCTGTTTTTCTCAACACGAGTTGCCGAGGTCATGGATAGGGTTGCGTTTTTGAGGCTGATCGGCAATTTGTGCTATGGGTGAGCTTTAATCGTCTGCAACGGTAGACAACGTTCTGTAGCCAGACTAATCGAAGTCCTTTCTTTTTATTTCATTGATTTTTATGGATGAAGTGCGTTGAAACAAGTTTTAAACACCTATAGATACAAGTCTGTACCTGAGAGGTAGATTCAGCTCGTTCTTTTCTATTTTTCATTTCATTCGTTTTTATGCAAGAAATATAAAATACAAGCTTCATAGTTTTCTTAAGAAACAACTAAAATAAAGTTGGGTTTTTTAAGTCCTATGTGAGCTGTAAGTCATATGTGAGACTGAGTTTATACACTCACGGGTTATTTTCATCTTCAAAATAACAAATAAATATTCACCAACAAGAATTTTAAGAATGCTACGTATCTTCTGAATTTATTAATATTACAATAAAATGCAAACTAGATCAAATTCAGTAATTTTCCTCATTCTTGATGTTACATACGAAATACATAAACTTCACATACATCGTACTTAAACTTGCATCACCGATAACTGATAAAAGAACAAATTTTAAAGCTGAAGAAGCGATTAAAATTCTCGAGGGTTATTTATTAATAAAGGAACATTAATAGTAACGATAAAACGAGATAACCAAATATGGACCAAAACGATGCAAGATTTAAAGAGGCTAACAACGAGGGATGCTCTTAGCCACGGGGTGCCGATGCTTCTCCACAAATCTTTTTCCCTTGATCGACCAATATAAAGAAAGGATTATGCGAATATTCGGCTACAATATCTATCATCGTGAATAATCACGCCGTACGTTAGGACATTCGCGGAGACTTATTATCTGACATGATTTAAGGGATAAAAAGTTACACGCCTTGTTCGGAAGAATACGCTTCCACTCGCGGGCTCCGCATATTTTTGCGGTATTATACGTTGTGCCGTGAGAGTATCAATTAAATGATAATGTAGTGATTAATAGCAATGATTCGGGCTGCTGATCGCCCGTTCCGCAAAAAACGCATCGTTCCCTCGGAAATCATGTTGCGAGATAGATGATACTATCGATCGATAAAAAGTTAGAATCTGATCTTGTAATTTTGCGGGATCAAACAATAGTCTGTGTTATAAATTATAGAAATTTGACGAACAGGTGATGGACTGCGTGAGCGAACGTGGATGGGGGATTTAGGTATGTAGACAGGTGGGAATTTTGGGAATTGCGGATTTAGGGAGTTGGGGATTTAGGAATTTGGGGATTTGGGGATTTTGGGATTGAGGGATTTAGAGATTTAGGAATTTGGGGGTTTGGAGATTTGAGAATTTAGGGATTTGAGGATTTGGGGATTTAAGAAATTGGGGATTTGAGGATTTACAGATTCCAGGATTTGGGTACTTAGGAATTTGGGGATTTGAGGATTTGGGAATTTAGGGATTTGGGGATTTGAGGATTTGGGGATTTGGAAATTTGGGAATTTGAGGATTGAGGGATTTAGAGATTTAGGAATTTGGGGATTTGGAGATTTGAGAATTTAGGAATTTGAGGATTTATGGATTCTAGGATTTGGGTACTTAGGAATTTAGGGATTTAAGGATTTAGGGGTTTGGGCATTTGGAGACTTGGCGATATAGAAGTTTTAGAATTTTACAAGATTAGGAATTTGATGATTTAGGGATTTGAAGTTTTAGGGAACTAGGAATTTGGAGTTTTGAGGATTTGGGATTTAAGGATTTGGAGATCTGAGTATTTTGGGATTTGAGTATTTAGAGATTCGGGTCCTTGGATATTTATGAATTCGGGGATTTAAGGGTTTGGAAATTTGGGAATCATGTGAACAAGTAATTAAAGAACTAAAAAATTTTTGAGTTGGGAAATTTGGTGATTTACATACTTAAAAATTCAGAAAGTTAAATATTTATATATTCAAAAATGTGGTAACTTCTGAATTTGTTGACTTGTTGAATCTGTGTCTTCACATATTAAGAGACATAGATATTTGAGAAGTTGTGAAATTTGTAGAAATTGCAGAATTAAAAATTGAAAAGCAGAACAGTTGATTAATTAGAAAATTGTAATACTTGATGATCTGTAAATTCAATCATTTGAAAATTTTTGAATTAAAGAAAAGAGTTGTATAAATTTTCTCCCAGAAATTTGACAGTATAACATTGTGAAACTCTTAAGTTTTCTATATAATAAATTAGACTATCCATAAATACCGTTGAGTATATGGTTTTTACACTAAATATCAGAACGTAATCAAAACGTAAATCCGTCGTTGCAATCGCGTCCTTAACGAAAACCCGGGCCATCGGCGGGAATCAATGAACAACCGGAAGGCGGAGAAAGAGGGAAGGAAGGTGGCGAAGTTGGTTTTAAGCAGTCGAACGACGTCTCGCAAATTATAAGAACGTGCGTCCGGCGAATGCACGTGGCGCAGCCGAATTTCTGCACGTGGGACGAGCGGAATTCCTAATAAGTCAGCGGCTAGACAGAAGTCTCGCGCTGCTATCGGCTTGCTCACGAGGCAGAGATAGAGTGACGTCACGGATACGTGGGATTCCTCTCGAGCAGCTGGATCACGTGCTGCGGCCGAACGTGAGGCTAACTTAAATGCGGATCAGGGAGAAACCGTTCCAAAACCGATCCCAAATGAATGCGCCGCCCAGCGCCGCGCTGGCTGCCCGCGATTCAAATTGTTTTCACGTTCTTCCATCGCGGTATCGACCGGCTCCTTCAATGAAGCCAACCTTCTTTGGAGGTCAATAGCTTCACCGACGATACCACGCAAACCGAGATGATTTTGCTAATTATTTCACCGTGGACGTTTATCATTTATGATGTATCGTCCGCAGTTAATAAATACAATGTCTGTACATGATTTATCTTTACTTTACTTCCATTTATCATCAACGTAATTATATTGAAAACCTCGTTCGTTGTGATAGGTGCTTAAGGACCTGATCAATTTTTTCTTGTATTGTTTTACAGATTTTACTTTTGTTTTACAGTTACAGATATTCGTAAAAATGTATTATGAAAATTATTTATGGTAACGATTGATGACCTTAAAATATTTCTATTAAATTCTAGGATCTTAAATATGGTTTCCATCCTAATGTACTTTCTTTCAAAATTTGACTAGCGCTTAAATATTATTATCATTTACATCCAATTTTGAATTTTAAATTTTAGTATAGTAAAATAAATGTAAAATGAATTTGTATATGAAACTAATTTATCCTTGGATTACGTTTTGTGTACTGATCAATTTCTTTTACCTATTTCGATAATCCTGAAGTGCAGCTAGGCTCACCATGATCCCTATCTAATTTCGACAGTCCCTGTACTCTTGTTTCAAGGGGTTTCGTGAACTTTGTTTCACACTGCTCAGATTATTCTATTTTGTTGAGCTTCCGATTGTGGTAGGTGTTTCATTTCACCTGATTCGCATTTGTTTTGTTTGGACGTCTCTGACAGCTTTCAAAATTTTCCAGTTTATAGAATTCTTACAGTTGCAGACAAGAGTTTTCGAACGATATTGGTTTTTGTATTTCATTCAGAGTTTAATACTATGTAATAATATAACATTACTCGATCATTGTTTAAACATTGACAGAAGCTACTATGTTTAATTATAGAAATAAAATATTTTTGATCTAACGAAAAGGTAGTGTAAACTCAAATATATGATTAAATGTATATGACGTAAAATCAAATACATGATTATTAAAAAATGATGAATATTCTATATATAACATTTCAAGCATTTAATTAATTATAATAAATATTTTTAACGTGAAATTTAATTTAACGTAAAATACACAGAAAAGCACCAATATCACGAAGTAATGTTGCGAAATTAAGGAACAGTTTTAGTTTAAATTTTCTGAAAAGCGATTTCCGCGTTCAATGAGAGGAAAATATTAAGAGAAAGGGAATTCTCGAACGTTTTTCTGGAAATCGTTCGTGCTACCCCGACAACGAAAGAGGAACCGCGTTTCCCACTGGGAACGTCGACTGTCCCAACAATCGCAGTCAATTGCCATTACGGGAAATTAAATCAGTCGAGCCTCTATTTACGCGGACCCTAATGCCGTGTAAATTGACCGAGCATCGAGATAACGCTGGTCTTTGGACGGTGAATCTTTTTACAGAAAAAAGAAATTTGAAGACAGTAAACTTACGAATTAAAAATTTATTTAGAAATTGAAAAAATTCGAGTGTATACGTAGTCTTTGAGAGCAAGTTTTTCAAGTGTTAATTTAAGAAAATATTAAATTCGTGTACTGAATAATTTTTTGTTACATTATGAAATTTTTAAAAATTCTGTTCACTGTCAATTTCAATAATTTTCTTATTAATTTTATGTATTAAATTTTCACGTGGAGTTATTTCTGCAAGTTTCTATAATACATGTAACATTTATTATATATATTTAAATTATTTAGCTGTTATGCATTCACTTCTATAATTTTCTACACACATACATATGTACGAATAACGTATGAAATTATAATAACTTGTCACAATTGAAATTTTAAATAATTCATGTAAGTGCAAGTAGTTAACTCACGATCAGTCAACCTTCGAGCATAAGAATTCGTATCCGGTGAAGCGTTAATATAATCGTAAAATAAAACTTCTGAATTTTTCAAAGAACAGGTAGAAATGATAGTAATTTGGACCACATTGGTGGATCAGTGTGAATTCGAACCACGTAAGGAGAAGATAGGCGAAGCATGTACATCGAGCAAGGAGGGATGAAATGAGCGGAAAGAAACGCAGTAATTACGTGTTCAGCCTAATACGTCCGGGCAGTGAAATGCCACACGAGATCGGGATACTGGGTCCGAAAATTTCTCGGGGCAAAACCAACGGGTTAACAATGGGTATTTTCATTAGTCGAGTGGTCCGGCCGAACAGTAGATATTTGATTCGGTTTTTATCGGTTCGGCCGACATTCCAGCCCCCGTGAGCCCGCTTCGCTCGATGGCCTCGGAAAAACAGCCGCAAAGCTGACTTCTCGATCGCGATATCAGAAGAAGTTCCATTTAGGAGAAAAATAGCATTGTAAATGCAGCGTGTCACGGGGCTTGTTTGTCGCCAACTTGAATTTCGACCCGCAAAAAGCGACACGCTCACTTTGGGGACCCCGGGTGCAGGATTTCGATCGAATTTCTGGAATTTGCAAATCGATTGCATTCAATTTCACTATTTTTACTTGGTCAATTAATTGGAACTCGTAAAATTCTAATTCTCTCGTTCCGCAATTTTAAATAGTATCGAAATAGAAATTATTTAATTACATTAAATAAATTTTCATTGCTAATTATTTAACATTGACTTAATAATGACATGTAATTTATCTCCTCAGAAAAGAACCAACCTCAGATAATTAATATCTCAAACTCTTTCTGTTAACAAAAAGGTACTTTTTACAGTCCATATTCATACATGTATAATATATGAACATATGTGATAACAGAATCACCGATAATTTCATCGATTAACAATTTAAATTTCAACGTGGACATTCAAACTTATTTACAAATTCCATCAAAACAATTATTATTTAACCATGTAACGAGTTCCCCTTTATTGAATATAATATGCTAAATTTTCATATTGAATCACCGTACTTCAGTATAATACAGGGTCCAAATAATCCGGCTTGGACAAAAATCCGACGGAGCTAGATGCTGCAGAACTAAACGGGTCGGTCTTATCTAATCTCAATATAATTACGAGTGCAGGTCATAAAATTGCTTATTATACTATGGAAAAGTTGATTCGGGTACCATAATACTGGGGTTTGGAAATTAACCTTCGCTGTCTGCCTACCTACGCTGGTGATGATTATGTCTACTTATAGGTATAACTACTTATGTGCACCAAACTACCCGTCTACCGGCTCAAATAATCTTCACGGTTCTCTCTTTCTCTCTCTCCGACTGAATCTTCCAGATACTCTTCTTCGTATCCTTTATCGTCCTGCGGCTTTCTTTCGACCCTTTCTTTCTATCTTGCTGTGTTCCTTTCTCTTCCCCTTTGCTCTGCCGCGCTGAAAAGGCTTGTAAAGTAGTTTATAAAACGGGGACCTTCCCTAAGGAAGATGGTGATATACGGAGAGGACCACTTGTTTTAAACGTTTTATGAAGGTGACAATTGTCACCTGTGGACATTTTTCATTTTCATGTTTTCATGTTTTGACTGTAGGACATTAATTTTTAGATAGTTTTCATATTTTATAGCTTGAAAATTGAGATTTCAGGACTTAGAAATTTTGGGATCTAGAGATTTTGAGATTCAGAAATTTTAAAACTTAGGAGTTTTAGAAATCTTGAAATTTAGGAATTTTGAGATCTTGAGATTTGGGGGTTTAGAGATATAAGAATGAATAGATTTGACATTTTATAAATTTAGGAAAATGAGAATTTATGAATGTACTAATTTAAAAATCACAGATTCCAGAGTTTTTAGAATTTAGGAATTTCAGGATTTTGAAATTTTCTAATTTGAAAATTCAGAAATTTCGTGACCTAGGTATTTGGAGATATAGGAACTAAAAATCCTGAAATTTGAAGATACGGTATTTCGGATAGGGAAAGGAAACTTGGGTATTCAGGAATGTAGAATCTTAGGGATATTGAAATTTGAATCTACAGAAATCTAAAAATTTCAGAATTCAAATGTGTAAAGAATGTCGAAATTCAAGAGATTCAAATGATTGTCAAATTCACATATGTGTGATCCTACGTTGCACAGTACACAATTATATTTAAAAATATTATGATTGCAAGAACAAATGTTCTCTTAAACATAATACATAAAATGAAGTAGTAAACTAAATAACAATTCACTTACTACATACAAATAATTCTCTTCAAAACAAATACTATCACTTATCAAATCATGATCAGTCTTATCAAATCACAGATGTATAAATCAAATTACAATAGTTACACAGTTACAATCAGAATGATATAACTGTAAAGCATTCAAAAAAATTATGGTGCCTTTTCTCTTCTATTAAAAGAAGTTAATGCTTAATGGTACATAATAGCTATCTTTCCCGTGCGCAATGTCCAGCACCAATGCTATGTAGTTGACGATGCTTGTTTATGTGTTACAGATTTGACGAGAGACACTACGCTTTCGAGAGGTATGCTAGATTTTAGTCGAAATGCATGCAATTTCTCTTTAATATCCTGCTTGATCCCCTTTCCACGATCATTGTTTCTTTTTCTGTGGTATTGATGTGGTCTTCCTTTCAGTCTATTCTTTCCTTTGCTTCGCTGTCGGTTTCGTTCGTCAGGAACAGGGTGTGCCAGAAATTGGAGAGTATAATTTAGAAGCGTGTTTTATTTGATTAGGAGGTGCAAAAGAACCGGAGAAGGGTTGAACAATGATATTGAAATGCGGTGAAGCGTTTTGTTCTTGTTTTCGTTGGGTAATTTGCATTTAGTTATTTCGTTGCTTCAGCTTGTACCAAATATCTGCTCTCAGATTGTCGAGACTCGTTGCCTAAGTTGTAATACATTATTTATTTGGTAGGTATTTTGATATTGTCACATGCAAAAGTGTGATTAACGTACCAAAATGCTGATTTCAAAACATTGAATACCAGAAAGTAACACTTATTTCAAACTTTGCTAGAAATGATTACATAAATATTTTTTCGAGGTTATTAAGACAAGATGGCGGATCCTTCGTTGAAATAATCAATGAATAAATTTGTAATTTATTATCAATATTATTCATCAGCAAACATGTAATGACTTTTCAATGTATCGTATCAATAAATAATTTTAATAGAGAAAGTAAATCATACACACACTTATCAAACTTATGAAAAAAGATATAAACGAGTTTTGCGAATTTTATGAAATGTACACTCCCTCAAAATTTTAACTAAAAAAAATGTTGCTTGCATAAATTGCAATTAAAAATGGAAAATTAAAATTTAATGAGAATAAGAATTTTCAAGGTTAGTTTTGCTCGAAACCAACCATGTTAGCGACAGAAAATATATACGGCAAATATTAATAATTCTGTTTTATTTTAAAATCTAAAAAAAAATGTGGCTCTCCGTTATTGAAACATCTTGTACCTGCATCCAAAGCACGAGTAAAGTGTGTCGTGTGAAAAATGATCGAGTTTCATTACATTTTACGCGATCGAATGTCCTGTTCAAATTGAAGGGTGCAACCGATGCGGTTTAATAGCTTCGACGAAACTTGAAACGCGACCAGGATGCACTCGAATAGCTCGAAAATGAGGAGTAAATGACGTTGGGAGGTTTCAAGGTGTTGAAGATTTTTTGTACGCATGTAAATTGCACGTGGGGCAAACTTACCCGTATCACGAAAGGACGAATTTAATAGCAGTCACCTTTCCGTAGATGATTCGCGGAAGAACGTAATCATCATACGTGAGAAAACAAATCTTCGAGATAAAATACAGGGTACGCATAATTATGGTTGCACAAATTTTTGGAAAGCAATTCAGGAGTTTTCAGTGAAAATCAAGCTGTAATTGCTAATTTGCATTTAGTATTACGAGAACAAAAAACGATGGAGAATTGAGAGCGTGTACATGAGGGTTCTCAGCCAGGAATTTATCTAGCAGTACGATATCGAGATTATAGTATACAGAATTCCATTTCGAACTGGCTACATCTCTACTTTAGTAAAAAGTAGGAAGACTGTTGGGAAAAATATTCAATGCTATGATAATATCTATTTTGTGAGTTCATTTTCGTTTTGAACGAAATTCAGTAACGTAAATACTTCAGTAAATGTAAAACACTTTTTTCAAAGAAATCTCATATGCAAGTTAAATCTTCCACCTTATATTTCATTTTATACTACTAATATTATGTTTTAATTTTGTGTATTAAATATGTATTATCATATTTGTATAATCATCGTGTAATATAAACTTGCTTAACACAATTGTGGTAAAAGCAGATACCCAAAAGGAAAGTAATTATTTCGCAAGTCGACGATTAACTTTTTCTTATTATATCCTTTTGGATGCAAGGCCTGCTCTATGATTTCGTTGGCTGTGCGAGGGGATAATAACGTTCGAATATTCCATCGGAAGAGATCGGTGGCGCGTTAACCGAGCCTCGAAGGAGGCACCGGAGTTGCATTTCTCCTTCAGCTTCGACCGGCTCCAATTAGCCGGATAAATCGCTACGATAACCTAATAATGATTCTATTAACAATGTAAATGGGAATAAACGGCGAATGTTGCTGCGCCCGGAGAACCATAATCGAGACGCGTCCAGCGAATAATAATGCCCATTACCGAAAGTTTCCGAGCTGCAAGTTTTTGTACGTAAACCTCATGTGACCGCTGCAACACGTAATTCTCTTCTGCACACGCATAATATAACGCATAATACTTCCTATGAATCTCCATAATGGCGGGTTCAAAGACGTCTCGGGGACCAGCGATCCTTCATGAGGGCTTACGCAACATATATTAACCCGTTATTTTATTACCACGATGTAGCAGAACCAACGAGATATATTCGATAGTTGATACAACGGAATTTAGAAGTTTTTGAATGCTGAGTCGTGGACGAAGGATATGTGGGTTGAGTCTCGTTATATGGCCCTGATTGGTGAGGTGGTAGAGTGATGTTATAATGGGGTGTGTAAGAGGATATTCGTTTTGTATGAAGTTCTAATTCTTCAGGTTCTAGTGATGTTCCGAATTTCTAATTTTTATGTATAAATATTGTTAAATTAAATTTTGAGTATTTTTAACTGTATACATTCTTGAAATTTTAACATCAGAAAATTTGAAAACTACATTTCTGAACTTTCAAATGTGAACATTTATAATTTCCTAAGGTCTTAAAATTCAGACTCCAAAATCTGAATATTTCTAACTTTCTAAATTTTTAAATCTGAAATTTTCTAAATTTGTAAATCCCTGAATCTAAAAGTCTTAAATATCTAAACTAACAAAATACATACAGCTAATTTATAATTTCTAAACCAAAAAAACTTGCAAACCTAAAAGCTCGAAATTTGTTAAATGTTCGAATGCCAATATTCTTAACTTTGTCCTAAAGAACATGTAGAACAAAATGATGAAACCATCGAATTAACGTATTTCCATAATGCTCGTGTATTATCGTGCACGATTTTCGACGTCCATTAACCACACCATGAGGGATGCAATTATCTTGTATAAATGTTATCTGTATTGCAGAACGGAATTGCAAAGTAGTCGTCGACTGCGATTTTAAGTTGCGGGATATGTTTTACCGTCGTTGTATTATAATGCGATCAAACGAGCGCTTTTGTTTCCCGAAGGACCGTTTGGACCCCGTCGTTCGTCTTCCCTGGGTCATGCGATGCTTCATTTTCCCCCTTTCAATCCTCCTCTCTTCCTTTACAATTGGATTCTTTTTTATTCTTTTTACGCTTGGAGGAAATTAAACTGAGGTAGATAGAAGTTTTGATGTACTTTGAGTGAACGAAGTTCTTTTCAACAAAGTTTCTCTAAATATTAACAAATTTTTCGATATTAATGATGATGTTGTTAAGACAAAATGTATAAACTTTTAATGCAAGTATTTTATTTCAATTTTCTTTAGTTTTTGAATATTGCAAAGCAAGTTATGCATGGTTGTGACAATATAACAGAGGACTATGATGATTTAAATTTTTCGTGCAAATAAAAATAGAATTTGATCAATCTTCACCGACACAAATGATCTGATAAAAATACCACTACATATTCTACAATTTAAATCTGACGTGCAAATATAAAAGTAACACATGAATTTTCAGTATAATAGCTCTTCAACGATGCAAACAAATGATTTGATGAAAATGGTGAATAACAGTGTTTGAAATAGCGTTGAAGTAATACTCCGCGCTATACATGTAAAGTCTCGTGTAAAATGATGAAGAGCAAATGAAATATTGCTCGTTTGATGATATCGTAATCGACTACGGTTCGTTGCATAAGTATAGACACGAAAAGACGTCGATTTTCTTATTAAGGTAGAAAGTAGGAATGCAACTTACGAAGCATCAGAGGGTATAGAGTTCAACGTTCGATTCAGCCCGGTACAATTCCACCAATCCCTAGCTAGCGTCTTAAAAGGCATTTTAAATCGGCGTGTCGTGAAAGAATCTCATAGAGATGCGGCGTATAAAGGCATTCCATCAACCCTCCACCTTCTCCTCTTTTCCTCGCTCGTCGTTCACCGTTTCGATCTGTCATCATCGAGAACTTCCTTTGGCTTCTTCTTTTCTTGTTATTACACCCTTCTACAAAATCTCTTGTTCATTATTTACGGAAAGCGAGGATTTAATGAAAACTGTACGGAATATTGATTTTCGTCGTGTAAAATATATCGAGATGTATTAAGATTTATTTTGTTGCATATATTAATACATGATAAACACAAATTTAGTACTTCATAGGTATGATATTTTTTATTACATAAAAATACAGTAACTCATTTTACTGTAATATTTTATTAATTACTCTGTACATTTGTACGTATTTAAATTAACATATTTTTCGTTTTTTATTTATGTTACAATCTAACAGTTAAAGCAAAGTAAACAGTTAAACCATAATTTCTGAAATGGCTTTGCTACTGTATTAAGGGCTTAGCTCGCATGGAAACAATTTCAATCTGTATATTGTCAAGATTTGTGAGCCGTAAAAAGGAGTGCTCTTCAAGATGCTGCCAGTATTGGTAAATGATACTTGGGAAGAAGGCTAGGATAATGGAGCGAAGGTTGAAGGTTGACAGAGGGGTGAAAATGGCTACAGGCTATGAACACTCTCCGCCACCGCAAAGCCGAGATTCGATAAGCCGACTATGGTCTTTTATTAGGATCTACTCAACGTTGGCAACGTAAACTCCTCACCCTGTTTGAGCACCTTTTTCCAGAAGGTTTCTTAAGTGGTTAGACCACCTTCGAGAAACTTCAAATTTTTTCTTCATTCTTTGCGGTACTAAGGCAAATATAATAGGTTTCAAATCTTAATTAGAAAAGGCAGTTTGCAGCTAATCTGGTGAAGCACTGTTAGGTGTCTTACAGTAACCTAAATTATAAGGTGGAAAAAATAATTTACCACTAAATAATAAATTTGATAATTCATATAAATAACAGTTGGTATAATAATTACTTTGAAGTTTGATAAACGAAGTAAAATTAGTTTTCATACGAAATTTAATATTTAACGAGTTTACAACTTATTTACTAACGACAGATGATTCAATCTTAAACTACAAAGTAACAAAAGTTTGCCAATTAATAAATTTCCTTAAATAATTTCTTGCAGTTTTATAAATGAAGTAAAATTAGTTTTAATACAAAATGTAATAAATATTACAACAGTCCAACCACAAATCATAATCTCCACATAATTGCAGCATAGCTTCACAAAATTTCATATTAACCCCAAAATCATCCCCCAGAGCCAGGAATATTTCTACATTTCTTGTTATTTTTACATACATATTTATCCAGAAGGAATAGCGTTAATAATAGAACCGTGGACGTATTTCGGGGAATCCGATGACTCCGTGCGCTACTCATTTATTCCATAAATCTGACAATAAATAACGGACATATTGGGGTGTTCGTGCGGTCTCCGGCATCCAGGCTGCTTATCGTACCCCACAAATGCGCCGGAACGCATTTAAAATGTATTGAACTGTCATGGGGCAGTGGTTTTCCGGATTTTTACATTTTTCATCGCCGCCCCGAACGCAACACGGGTCCGCGTGGATTACTGACTTATTGTTGTTCTAAGTGTGCCGGTCAAGGGGAAGTGAACCCCAGCGTTGTTTCGGCGGGGTCTAATCCTGACCATAACAGCTCGTGACCCACCAATACCCTGAAACGAATAAGCGCAAGAACAGCCCTTCGAAACACTCGTTCCTTGCCGAATAACTGGCCATGGGGTTGCACTTCTACATATTTGTGCATCGTTTATGTATAACTTATTGGGAGATACTAGCACACATGGGTGTATCTAACTTTTTTGTACTAAAAATTTCAAAAGACAATCCGTCAATGTCCGACTTTTGTTTCAAGTAAAATTAGTAACATCATGACATGATACATCATAAACAAACTTGATTCCAAAAGAAAATTTGCTAATGCAAAGATGAACTTTTTATACAATTAACAACAAAGTATAAAATAATCATATTGAATTAACTTATTTTGAAGATGAGCCTAAAAGCTACATATTAATTGAACCTATAAAGAACCCATAAATTTTTGATGTGAATAAATAAATTTTCAATATTCAAATTGAAGTTGCAGAACGGTTTCTGCTTCGATAAGAGAAGCTATCTGAGCGATCAAAGAAGGGAAAGTGGATGAGTGATAATAATCGCCATATTAGAGGGTAAAAGAATATCGTCAATTCGATTTGAGGATGGTTATACGTTGCACTGAACGCGACAGATATGGAACTTTGAATTTGTTCCTCATTTTCATAGATACACATTGCCATGGCGTTTATAGGCGGAATCTTGCGTACATACCTGTTACGCTTTAAGTTCACGTTACTCTGAACAATTTCTTGTAACGAGCTACGTGAACTCGCCATTTATGAAACGTATTCACCTTCGAAATCGTTTGAAAATAACCCCGCACACGTTTTACCTGTAAACTTTCCAGAAAAATTCTGTAAATTTGATGAGTTGAAAATTGATGACAAAATTGATAGAGTGAGATGGTGCTGGTAAATGACCTGTAAGAATATTTATGAAAAATCAAAAATATAAAAGATACGATGACTGAAATTTGACGAAGGTATAGCTTCAAAAATGCTGTTTCTAATGTAACGTAATATATGATATAAATTTTTGAAAAATATGTGTGCATATATAAATGTAAATGTGTGAATTTGTGCATATGTGAATGTAAATGTGTGAATTTACACATATGTGAATGTGGATGTGTGAATTTATGCATATGTGAATGTAAATGTGTGAATTTATGCATATGTGAATGTAAATGTGTGAATTTATGCATATGTGAATGTAAATGTGTGAATGTCTGCATCTCACAGTTTTTAAGAAATGGATTTCCCATAACAGAAAATAATATTTATAATAATAATAAAGTATATTATAATACAATATAATATATGTTATAATATAGTATATTATAATCTAATAATACAATATAATATAGTAATATCTTTTAACTCTCTAAAGTCGTAAAATTTGAAAATAAAAAAGTTCCATAAGAGTTAAATATTAATATCAACGAAACAAAAATAATTTATAAAATTAATTATAACTTGTCACCATACAAACATCCAAAACGTTCCCAATGAAAAATATAAAATAATTGAAGGTCTCGTATCAAGTGCACTACAAAATTTTCATCCCAAAATAAAAATCATGGAGACGTAAATGACAATTAATCGCAAAAAAAACAATACGAGGTTGATAAAGAGAAAAGCAGAGGGTTGTTAATTTGCAGCACGCGTAGCGCGAATCGAACTCGTGACATTAATTCTGTCAGGACAATTCGACCCAATTAATCTCGACAAGGCAGAGAAGGGCGAAGAAGCCACTTGTACCACGAGAAAGGATAGATAGTCTATCCTAATCTGCATCAGCAGATTGCTCTGAGAATTGACACAGAGGATTTTGCCTCGCCCTTCGAAGTAGCTACACTTGACATCTCATCTTAAATCAAACCGTCTCGACCAGCTCCTTAGAGTCCCTTCTCGCGGCTTCCGCTACAGGACACAGAACTCGATGCATATATTACCTGGATTTAATTGAGGAGAGTTCCCAGGACGATCTGAGGAGCGTTTCTAATAACGACGATGTGGAGATTTTTTTCGGTGGAGGGTGACACCGCGTCAATTTCCGTAATCTTGCGGAGGGACTTGAAGAGAATTTTCTTGTTTATGAACGACTTTTTATATTGGTATTCTATGAAGTTAACGATATGGTTTTTCTTTGATTTGTTTTGAGAGATCTTTTAATTACAAATTTATTGAAGTTTAGGTTTTAGGGGTTGGGGGTTTGTAGACTTTTAAAGTTTTAGGTTGCTAGGCTTTTAGAATTTTCTAAAAGCTTCTAGAATTTTCTTTTATTCCGAAAGAAATTTGTAATAACAAAATACACATTTATTTGTTTATTTTTATTTCAATCATTCAAACAAATAGTAGACGTTTCCTCACCAAAAGGCACCATACATCAACGATTTGCTTCGGGTGGTTAGGTTCCTGTGCATTGTCATGCAAACTAGCTCAGAAAAGAGCAAAAACAAAAATAAATAAAATGGAAGAAAGAAGAAGTAATTCCAGAAAACAACGGAAAGTTCAATTTCGTCTATCCTCAAGTAGAAGGTAATATCGCGAATTAGAGGTCTTCGATGTTTAATCGTCTGTCAAATTCACGGTACGTAGGTTCGATATCAATTTCTTTTGGAAGCGGAGAAAAAGAAGAAGAAAGAAAGAAAGAGACACAAGTTTGTTTCGATGAGCATCGAGGATGCGACAAGTTAAGAAGATAAGACACTTCTAATAACCATTAATTTCAATGAAGATAAATCGCAAATCACCGTTGTGTTTCAAGTGGAAAGATTGAAGAAATTTTCTTAAGCGTTCGACTGTCTCGTTTCATTGCGTATTTTGTGAGCAGAAATTGCTTCATTGGTGTGTTGGAAAATTTAAGAAATTTGGGTATTTAGAATTTTGGGAAATTTGAAAATTTAGCAATTTTTGAAAGTTCGAAAATTTGGGAATCTAGAATTTTGGAAAATTTGAAAGTTGGGAAATTGGGAAATTTAGGAAATTTGAGAAATCAGGAAATTTGGGAAATTGGGAAATTTAGGAAATTTGAGAAATTGTAAAATAGGGAAATTGGGAAATTGGGGAATTGGGAATTGGGGAATTGGGGAATTGGGCAATTTGGGAAATTTAGGAAATTCGGGAAATTCTAGAAATTGTAAAATAGGAAAATTGGGAAATTGGGAAATTGGGAAGTTGGGAAGTTGAGAAATTGGGAAATTGGGAAATTTGAGAAATTGGGAAACTTAGGAAATTCGGGAAATTTGAGAAATTAGGAAATTGCGAGATTGGGAAATTTGAGAAATTGGGAAATTGGGAAATTGGGAAATTTGGGAAATTTGAAAACCTAGAAAATTCTGTAAATTTGAAAATAGTATTCTATAGTCGTTGAAATTCTGGGAATATAAAACTCTAAAAGTTATAAATATTTGAGAAAGTTAGAAATTTGAGAGTTTCGAAGTTTCACAAATTCCAAAGCATATCAAATTTTGAAATTCGAAAATTTTTATAATTTACAAAATTTTGAAATTTAACAATATTCAAAATCTAAGACATTTGTATCCACAATATTATCATCCACCATAAAACCTACCATAAAAACCATCACCTTTTCCAATCATACGAAACAGCGGAACTTCTATTTCATTAAAAACGTTCAGCAGAACAAGACACACAATAAAAGGTGTCATTAACGTATTGTATTAGAACCGATAACCGGTAATAAGGCTCCCCGTTCTGTCGCTCATTATAACGCCATCGTCATAAAGAAATGCATAATAGAATTGTAAATGTATGGAAATGCTTTCCCGAGCTTTTGAGCTCCCCGACCAGGGAGGACATGCATTTTTCTTCAATTGCATACTTACCTTCTGAATAGGTCGCGTGAGTCTGGTCCACATGCACAACCGTATCTTATGCGAGTGGCCATTGTATGTGTATTAACACAATGCAGAATAAACTGAGCGACTGAAACGGATTACACTCTTCCTCTTTGGTCCGCTTTCAAAAGAATATGCAAACGACTCGAGCGCTAACGCGCTTCCTTTCGCCAAGAATCCGCGTTGGCTGTCTGGAGAAAAACCGTGACAAAAACTTTCGACGCTTATCCTCTATCTTGTAATATAGTAAGTTTTTGGTGAATTTTTATGATTTACAGGCATATAATAATTTTGTGAATAAAAGTCATTTGTCAGTTAATTAATGGATTATGTGCAGGTTTAACGCGTGATAAATTTAATGTATTTTGTGTTGGTATGAGTTATATGGTCACTCGTTATATTGCCATAGGTTAATATTACAGCGAGTTATATTGTCAGGTGTTAATATCTCTATGTATACATATTACAATACTATATTGCCACATACTATATCGCCATGCTTAGGCATCATCAATTTTTATTATTACCTCGCGCTATATAGCCACGTGTAGATATTTCTACGTGTTATATCACCACGCATAGGTATTGTCACGCACTATATCTCCACGTGTAGGTATCACAACGTCCTATATCGCCACGCGCAGATGTCCCCACTCTTTACTATTACCTCGCGCTATATTGCCACGTGTAGATATTTCTACGTGTTATACCGCCACGCGTGGATATTTCTACGCGTTATATGACCACGCGTAGAAATTACCACGTCCTATATTGCCACGCGTAAATAGCACCACACTTTGATATTATCTCGAGCTATATCGCCATTCGTAGGTATCGTCACGCACTATATCGCTACGTGTAGGTATCACCACGCTCTATATCGCCACGCGTAAGTAGCACCACGCTTTAATATTACCTCGCGCTATATTGCCACGTGTAGATATTTCTACCTTATATCACCACGTGTAGAAATTACCACTTTCTGTATCATCACGCGTAAATAGCGCCACACCCTGATATCACCTCGCGCTATATCACCATACATAGGTATCGTCTCGCACTATATACCTCGCGCTATATTGCCACGTATGAATATTCCTACGTATTGTATCGCCACGCGGAGAAATTATCTCTGTTATATTAACACCAAATAGCACCACACTTTGACATTACCTCGCGCTATATCACCATATGTAGCTATAACCATGTGTTATATCGCCACGCCTAGATGTCATCACAAGTTATATCGCCACGCGTAGAAGTTACCACGTGCTATATTACCTCGTGTAACTATCATCTACGCGATATTCCCACTCGTACATATTACTACCCGCTATATCGCCACGTGTAAATGTCGTCACACGCTATATCACGACTTCCAGATATCATCGTTGACATTAACATACTCTACAGTGCAATATGTATCGCAACACATCAAGATTTGTTTCGCGCTATTTTGCCTCGCCTTATATAGCCATCTTGCCGCAACGTTATTATTACGCAATAGAAAGATGTGCAGCCACGATATTAGGTTGAAAGTGTAAATAAATTCGTATAATGGCGACAAGAATAACGAAACATATTTAGCACATAATGTTACGAGAACTCATGAATTGCAAGTGCCGTGTATTCGTTACAGATATCTCGAAACATTGGTCTCGCGGTTCACAAAGAGAGAACGCATATGGCTCGTACGCGGTTATAAATTTCGTGTCTTAAGCCGCGGTATCATTTTTAAAATAGAGGCAACCTCGTAAATAATGACACGTGCCTTCGAAACGAGTCGTCCCGTGTCCATAAAGAGGACGATAAAAACTGTCGAGTCGGTCTGTCGAGTAGCTGAACGCGACATATTTCGAGATATATTGGTCAACGAATTATTCAATTTTTTTCTTCCTTTTTTTCGCAACATTTCCTTCGCAAACATCCTGCAGGAAATTACTGACGATTGTGTAATACCTTGTTCATTGGCATACTCTCGTTCTCTTCAAAAATTTTTTTAGTTGCAACTTTTCATGTTGGCAAAGAAGTCAAAATTTGCAAATATTTCGTTTTTAAATTTCTCCATTTTTGAGCTCACAATATGACAAATGTTTCAAGTTCTGAAATCTCCCGCTGCTTTAATTGAACAACAAATTTAAAACTGATTTCGTGCATACAACAGAAAAGTATTAAATAAATAATTGGTAGTTTGAAACAAAGTGTGTACTCGTTACCAAAGGAAGTTACAATAGCAAGGTTTAAATGGGCACGGGACAACAGCCTCTTTGCCGGCGAGATTTCATTAGAGGGCCGGTGATATCGCAACAGAAAGAAGTCCGTGTGCAATTAATAAACGTTCTCGATCGACGTCGTATATCAGGATGGGTAATTAAGCGCGTAACTATAGAATCTCGAGGCGTGGCGGCTGCCTCGGCATTCTCGTGTAACCTGTTGTGCCACGTCGAGGGAGGGCGTATTATTAGTCGCGAGACGCTATAAATATAAGCCGTTACGAATTAAAGGAACCTCCATCCTCTCTTTATTACAACATTTTTAATTACTGTGAAATGGCCGGAAATTTTTTTCCCCTGCCTACGGTATTACCATGAAGCTAGGCTGCCAGCCACTTTCTTGCTTTTACGAGCTGCGAGAAAACGCACGATACTAATTAAACGGAACACGCTTCAAATGCCGAATCGCTCTCGTTAGATCGACCCCTCGACACGATTTACTTTAATACTACCCTCTTGTCTTTTTTCTTCTCTTCTTCTGATGATTATTTCGCTATTTCACGGTATTGCGCTCTATCTGTTACTATCTTGTTTTATTAATTCTATTCTGTTGATTTACTATCTTACTTTATTATTTTACTATGTATTTTAGTTTTCTGTTACTATTATAATACACTATTATGTACTATTTCATTTACTTTTTGCTATTTCAGTAGTTGACACTATTATTCTCTTATTTCACCAAACTCGTGGCAGTATAATACACTATAATACACAATTATGTACTATTTCATTTACTTTTTGCTATTTCAGTAGTTGACACTATTCTCTTATTTCACTAAACACGGGGCACTATAAAACCTTGCAACATTTATAATCTCATTGATGGCAATATAATGCGTGGTACTCTAACATATATCGTACGCGTGACAATATAATATATAAACGATTTCATATGTGGCAATATAACACGTGTCTATATAATGCACAAACTATCCCTTATATGGCAAAATAACGCGTGGTAATATTATGTATAAACAATCCTATAAATCATGTTCCATACACTCTTCGCTTAAATGGAAAAATAAAATTAAATCGAATCCTATTAATAAGTGTTCGTTAAAATGTTTAATA
This sequence comes from Megachile rotundata, assembly GCF_050947335.1. Taxonomy (NCBI): domain Eukaryota; kingdom Metazoa; phylum Arthropoda; class Insecta; order Hymenoptera; family Megachilidae; genus Megachile; species Megachile rotundata. The sequence continues at coordinate 13,532,883 of NC_134983.1, forward strand.
ATTTCTGTCGTTTATGTAAATTAAAAATTAAGACAGCGACAAAGAAAATTGAGAAATTCCCGGAAGTATGATAAGTTGTATGCAGATTCACCCTATAACCGATGCAATATTTACAGAGTCTTGAATGTTTCAGTAGCACACACTGGTGTACTGTATTATTTATGCTCCATTGCTTATGAATAACTGCTTCTATCCGAAACGCATACGTATCTCGGACCGAAAGTGGAATTTATATCGCAAGAGTTCCTCTTTTCTCTGTTCTCTACTATTCGTATTCATCATCGAAATGAAGTAAAGAAATTTTGTAAAATGTTAAAAGAAACGTTAATGATGAACAAATCGGACTTATCCTTCTTTTGATACTTGTTATTAATAAGAGAAAATGTGAAGTTAGCTTTTGACTTTGCTAGTGTAACCATTATTTGATTCCGAAGAGATTACTGAATATAAACACGCGACTAGAATGTAAGAAAAATACACTTTATTTAATTACATGTTCAAAATGTATGCCACCTTCCATCACGTAATATTCCGGTCTTTTACTTCACATTTCCTCTTCCGTAAATCGAGTAATATGTTAATAAAAATATCATGTAACATGTGTTTTGAATTCGTCCCGATGTCCTCTAAAGCTATGAATAAAAAAAATGTATGTTCCTATTTAAAAAACCCAAGGTGACCTTGACTTTGCCAAGAGAACAAACTGTTTTCAAAATTTGCTTTACTAATATCTATTGCGCACTTCATACCCTGCAAATATTGTTCTAAACTTTTTTTCGTAAGGTGCCTGCATGTGGGAGAAAAATCGTGAGTAGCGTTACAGGTAACACCCTGTATACTCCATACAATGTTATAACAAAATTCGTTAAAAACTTCCATTCAACGTTATCACAAAATTGGGTATATGTTCCATATAGATTATGTATTTGTCATGCAAAAGATCTATCGATTGAATTCGAAGGAGAATTTGGATGCAAATAGCATTCGATTCATCATAATCGATTTCCAAAGATCGCTCGAATGGAGTGAGAAAAAGGTGGGCGATAAGAAACAGAGGGGCATTAATCAGATGGAGAAATGTCATTAGACGGAACGGTGTTCGCGCGGCAATCTTGTAAAACATTATTCTAACTAAACTGTCATAAACGGGAGGAAATGAAAAGAGCTGCTTAATAGCTTATGTATGCAAATGCCGGGTGGCAGATTGCGCTGAGTGCTCTCGAGTGAGAGAAATAGCAGTAGCCATGGAAGCGGTCGAAAGGGTGGATCTCGTCACCCTTCGGACGACTAGTCGATTTTCCAATTACGATTTCTACCCTCGACAGGAAGCATTTGCAAATTTGAGAAATCGATGACTTCGGAATCTGAGCACTTGAGAATTCGGTGATCTACAAACTTGAAGATTTAAGAATTCGGTGTTCTACAGATTTGGGGATTTGGGAATATGGTGTTCTGCAAACTTTAGACTTTGAGAATTCGGGGATCTGCAGGTTTTGGGATTTGAGAGTTCGATGACTTGAAATTTGGGAATTTGAGAGTTCGACGTTTTGGAAATCTGAGGATTTGAGAATTCGGTGATCTGTAGATTTGGGGATTTGAGAATTCAGTGATTTATGGATTTGGGGATTTGAGAATTCAGCAATCTTGAAATTCGGGGATTTGAGTATTCGATGATTTTGAAATTTGGGAATTTGAGAATTCGACAACTTGGAAATCTGAGGATTCAAGAATTCGGTGATCTGTGGATTTGGGGATTTGAGAATTCAGTTATTTATGGATTTGGGGATTTGAGAATTCAGCAATCTTGAAATTCGGGGATTTGAGTATTCGGTGATCTGTGGATTTGGGGATTTGAGAATTCAATTATCTGTGGATTTGGGGATTTGACAATTCAGCAATCTTGAAATTCGGGGATTTGAGTATTCGGTGATTTGTGGATTTGGGGATTTGAGAATTCAGTTATCTGTGGATTTGAGAATTCGATGACCTTTATATTTGCAGTTTTGAGAATTTAACGATTTGGAAATCTGGAGATTTGAGAATATGAAAAATATGAATTTTTAGGAAATATGATAATGTAAGAATTTTAGAGAATGAAAAGGAATTTTTTCTAATTCTTAATAATCTTATAAAAAATGTTTTATTCCAATAAACTCACAATCGATTCAAATTACTACCATTTTGTAAATAAGTGTAAACCTGATTCATTAAATGATCCGAATGAGAATAATGAATGGAACAGGAAGCTCTCAACATATTTGTAGTATTAAGATTAGCAGCGACGTTGAATAATGATCCATGAAAGATATGGAAATTTCGTATACGTTTCTAAGATATTCACACCGTGCTTCTCTTTTAATGAACGTAGTTGATATTCTATTATTAATACGGAGTTTACATTTGTCAAGCTACCATTCATTGACTCTAACTACACCTTAGAACGTAATACCATGAGATTTGATAAATTGGATTACGTATTTATAAACATGTTCTGCATCACCTATCATTATTTAAAATTTATTACTATGTATATGTATAACTTAATAATAACTTAATAATAAAGAAAAATTAAGTGCAAAATATTAAATAATAACCAACTATGTCTTGTAAAATACATATTCTTTAATAAATCAATAAAATGAAAATCAAAATTGATCTAATTTGGAATATAAAATAAAATCATAATAAATTCATTCTTCAATCATTTAAATACCTTTAATTGTATCACGATTTACGATTTAATAATAGTTCAAATATGATAGATACAGGTATTTTTTTTTTGTAAAAAATTATAGACACAGAGCATACACTGAATTTTCAATATACAATAATTGTTTCATTTGTCCTTTTATTACAATAGTTCTCGTCAAATGTGAACATGGCAATATTTCAAACACAATTTTTTAACAAGAAACACCAGTTGTATTTTCGCTTGCAAAACGTATAATTTATCCATAAATTTGTATCCAATGATCAAATTAACTCACTATTATAAATATACATCAATATTATAAATCATCTTTAAAAACATATTTATTCAAAACTTTCTGTGAAAGGTGCTCGAAGGTCAATACTTGCCTTAATTTTTCTTTTATTCATAAGAGAAATAAATTACGTGGCAAATTAAAAATGAAATCTCGATGATAAAATTTGAAACGCGACATAAAAGGATATCTTTTTAAACGGATCAAATTGTGTCCAAATGATTAAATGAAGAGGCGTCGAATGATGGATGCATTGTCACCGTTAATCGCTGATAATTACAGGGAGATATTAATGTCAGATGCACGCGAGTGATTAGAACGGAGCGGTATCAAACGTGGTCTCGACGCTTCTCGTTTATTTCTCTCTTTTCTTTACCGTCGCTTTCGATTACTAATTACAAGGGGAGAAGAGAGACGAGCAGGTTGCTATCCTTGAGATGAATATTCATGGGGCGATCGTGGCCTCCTAAAATTGTCGTTGCCGAGTTTACGCGCGATCCTTATCCGTAAAGTTCATTATAATACTCGTCCGCGCGAGCTACAATTTTTCCCGCGCGTTCTTCTTCTTTTGAAAAGATAGATAGACCATTACGCCTTATAAAAATTGCAAAATTTTTCAGCCGTCCGTTTTAGGCGGATAATTATGCAAATTAGGAAACGATCGACAACGTACAATTTTAAAAACGCCAATCTCGTCGAGGTTTAATCGCTTGCTTTTTTTCGCAACGTCTTATTTGTGCTTCGTGGATACGGTTATTTGGAATAATTATTATCGTCATTACAAATAAGCAAACTTTAATGTGCATCATTAATGCTTAAATTGGAGTCAACCTCGGTTAAAGGACGAAAAAGAACATGTGAGTTATTTTAAAAATCCTCGAAATTGTCTTGAAGAAATTAAAGATGGCTGACGAATTTTCTGCAACTTCAAGTGAAAAGTGGTACAAGGTGTTAATTTACAAATTAACGGTAGAAATTTATGAATTGACTTGCAATTTCCATGTTGAGAGACTGATAATAACTTCATCCGTTTACTGCCATTTTGTGTTGCAATTTACGTTACATGCAGTGTACATATGTGTGCGTACAGTATATACGTGTACATCAATACAGATATGGGATCATAGCAGTATACGTACGTGTTCATACAATATAGAGACATATAGTATACATACATGTACATCAATACACATATGGGATCATAGCAGTATACGTACATGTTCATACAATATAGAGACATATGCATACAGTATACATACATGTACATCAATACACATATGGGATCATAGCAGTATACGTACGTATTCATACAATATAGAGACATATTCATACAGCATACATATGTGTACATACAAGACACATACGTGTTCATAACAGTATACATACATGTACATACAATATAGAGACATATTCATACAGTGTACATACGTGTACATATAATAATAGGGACATATTCATACAGTATACATACATATGTGTACATATGATACACATACGTGTTCATAACAGTGTACATACGTGTACATGCAATATACATATGTGTACTCACAATACACATACCTACATGTACATAGAATAGGTATACATACATGCAGATAGAATATGCATACATGTTATAGAACTAGATCATCAACGGTCCTATTCATTGCAATCAATATTATATTGTAGTCATTATTTCTGCATTCCTCATTGTTGAATTTCGAGTTTCCAGAAAGATGATAGATAATAATTAGAACTCGTCCCGCGGATTGTATCGCTATTATTGCGACATGCTCGAAACTCGAGAAGCGTAATTAAACTAGGGTTGAGATCCCCTGCACCGAAGGAGGATCTCTCCTCAATCCGGCTCCTTGATCCAATTAACGTGGCAGAATTATCCCCTGGTTCGTTGCCGGTGAACCAGGTACCGTCTCGCCAACGGCATCGACTCTGCTTCGTCTTAAACAATTTCATTTGCATAGCAAATAATCAAACAATTCGCTTTGACATTTAAATTGGCGAAAGAAAACCGCCGCGCAAAACGTCGCGGCGCTCTCTCTAATTTTCCGACACGCAACGTCAACTAATCAAACGTAATTTTCTCATTTGCATCCGTTCGAACTCTTGAACAATTTAGAATTCAAACTGAGTCGAAGAAACGTTGTTACGATGTCATGAATCGGTATTCGAAAAATTTAGGCAGTATTTACTACCTTGGATTGCTGATTAATTTGGAAACATTTCATTGCTTTTGCAATTTGAAAATTTACGAGTTCACAAGTCTTTCGACCATTTATTGTTAGAATACTTTTGTAACACAGATGTTTCAGAACTATTTGATCTTTCAAATTCCCTTCTTCATAGATAGGAACAGAAGCAAATTTTAACCCAAAGTAATCCTGCTAAAGAAATCAAATTTCCATTTCTGAACAGTAATGAAACGAATCCCATCCATCAAAATATTTCCAAAACATAGCCCCGAAAATCTTGCCCCTTTACAATAATCCTAAAACCTCACAGTTTCATCATTCTCCTCTCGCTACATTCCCTTCCCGAACGTATCAATCCACCCTCAAAGTTCCACCCCGAAACGCACAGATAAAGGAGAACCAAGCCTATTCTCCAGCAGTAGCAAGGCAAAAAAGACGTAAGGAGCCCCTATTACATCCAGCGCACAGTTCAAGTGAGATATTTCTTTCAATATAACGGAACATCCGTCAGACTTTGAGCCAGCGGTTTCCAGCGTCTCGCAGACAATCTTGCAGAAACAATTCCGCAAGATGTCTGGAATGCGACGACCTCTGGCCACCCTGGAACCCTGGATTACCGAACTGACCATCTCTTTTGCATAATGACACTATGGTTTCACCCCCTCGGTTAAGTCACCGCCACGTTCGAGCCACGCATCCCTTCGAACCTGAACGAAAACCACCCTTACCACACACGCTCGATGCTTACACGCTGCAATAACAATAATATCTATATTATGATGGCCGGCCACCGTCGCGACGCTCCTCAAACTCTCCACGTCGATGCTGCACGTGGATTTCATACATAAGAATGGGTCACTACGGCCTACCGTGGGATCACCATTCAATTGTATCGAAATTTCTTTGCTGGACTACGGGGCAGGGAAACAGCTGACCGCTTTTTAGGTTTAGTGTTGTGCAGGGATGATGGAGGTTCGGAATTTTGAGAAAGTTTTTGTGGAAATGGGAGATTTGGGCATTTGGGGATGTGGAGATTTGAATATTGGGAGATTTGGAGATTTAGAAATTTGGATATTGGGAGATTTGGAGAATTAGAGATTCAGGGTTTTGGGGGTTTGGAGATTTGGGGGTTTGGAGATTTGGGGGTTTGGAAATTTGGGGGTTTGGAAATTTGGAGATTTGGAGATTTAGAAATTTGGATATTGGAAGATTTGGAGAATTAGAGATTCAGAGTTTCGAAGATTTGGAGATTTAGAGATTTGGAGATTTGGGTGTTTGGAAATTTGGGGGTTTGGAGATTTGGGGGTTTAGAAATTTGGGGGTTTGGGAATTTGGGGGTTTGGAAGTTTGAAGATTTGGAGATTTGAATATTTGGAGATTGGGAGATTGGGAAATTTGGAGGTTTGGACATTTGGAGATTTGGGGACTTGAGGGTTTAGGGATTTGGAGACTTAGAGATTTCAAAACTTGGGGATTAAGAGACTTGGAGATTTGAAGGTTTACAGTTCTGGAGATTTGGAGATTTGAAGATTTGAAGGTACTTGAAGGGATTTGAAGATCTAGATATTTGGAGAATTTGAAGATTTAGTTATTTGCAAACTTTGGAATTTTTCAAGTAAATAATTTAACGATTTAGAAATTTAGAAATTTGAGAATTTATGAATTCAAAAATGTACAAATTAGAGTTTGATAGATTAAAAGTTTGAAACCTGGAAATTCCTTTAGAATTTAATAATGTATATACTTGGAAATGTGAAACTTTGATAATTTACAAATTACAAAATTATACAAATTTGATGATTTATAAAAGCAATCCTGAACAATTTCCCGTGCAAAAAGAACTCGATTTTCCAGAAACGACTATCCACACCTAGAAACGGATTTAGAGGTTTAGCAGAAGTGTCCAGGAAGAAAACGTGGACTTAGCGCGATCGTAAAAGGTCTCTGACAATGATCAACCTGGTGCTATCACGCACACATCAGTGTAACACGGACCTTGTGCTTTGGATCCACAAATGCGATCGGAGGGCACTACGAGAACATCGACGACCGGTATCGCGTCGTATCTAACGTATGGATGAATCATTTATCGGGTCCATAACCCGGGACGGCCAACCAACCGGTCAGTTTTATGCCGCCGCAGTAGAATTTGATCAAACTTCGTTTTGCGGCCACTCGGGGAGCAATAAGAGGCCGACTCGCCCCTAAAACTCTAGCCCCGAAGGTCTCATACCTTTGCTTCACTGACGAATCAACCCCTCACACCCCTCACCTGCCTTTGAATCCCATTTCTACGAAATGACACCCCCAGACGACCACAATCGCATCATAATTACTCAAACACCGGAATACCCTCTTGGTTCTAAGAACTAAGAAGCCTCTAAACGCGGGAGTTTCGGGACTTTTGAAAGGGGGACTCTTGGAAATAGATGTTGGGAAATATGGAGGTTGTTTTGTGGGTTTAGAGATGGAAGTAGCTATTTTTGAGTTAAGAAATTTTCTTCTACCTTGAATTCTTGTATCATCAAATCTGTTCACTCTAAATTCAGAAGTTACAGGAATTCACAAGTTAAGAAAATTCTAAAATTTATTTATTGTTAAAAATTATCTAATCTAATTTAGTGTTCACAGTATGAAATCTTCTGAATTCACTAAATGTACAAATCCTCAAATTTTCGAGCCTTGAAATTTTTCAAGTTGCAAATTTCTCAGAGCGCCAAATCATCAAATTTCCATATTTCTTACATTACCAAATTCTTATATTTTCAAACCACAAATTTTCAAATTTATCACATTGAAAATCTTCAAATTCTTATATTTTCAGAATGCCAAATACCCAAATTTTAGAATTATCAAATTCCTTATATCTCGAAATTCGCATATGTGTACAAATGTGTAACAAACATAATTCCAGTATAATTCCAAAATACATGAAACTTAACTCAAGAAACTTTATAATAAAAGAAATATAAAAATATAAATAAATTTGATCCTTTTTACTGTTTTCGTCAAATTCTTTTTTAACCTGAGTTTTCCTTATCATGGTAAAAATTTCCTCGAACGGATAAAAAGCATCAGTTTTCCTGTTTCTGACTGTGTTATAAAAGATTCACTGCATGTATTGTACCCGAAGGTAGTCGTAAACCGAGACGATTCCTTAATTTGTTTACACTGCAAGTAAGTCGAACTGGGGGGTTGATCTTCATCCCTTAGGTGTATCGTTTGGCGCCCTGGGGGTACGTACATGCGACGTAAAAACGCGATAAAAAACTTTCTTGCTCGTAACTTTAGCTCATATTCATTCTTCCTGCTTCTGTTGTTCCTAGCTTCATACGTGAACAAACGTTACCTTTGAGCGCTTTGAATTTTGTTGAAACGTGTATTTTATTAGAAACTAACTTTATAATCAATATTTAATTTCAGTGATTTATTTATTAGTACATTATCATTTCAGTCAGCTCAGATTTATAGTAATTTGATTCAAAATATTTCCATTATCCTGATATCTCTAGTTTCTGAATACAATCTTTATTTTAATTGGCGGAAGATCTCGATGAATACAATTGACTCTTACTGTATTGCCACAGATATAGGTAACAAGTAACAACATAAAATATTCATTCAAATTTGGAAAGTTTAAAAATTAGAAAATTTGCAATTTTGTGAATTAAAAATTTCATAATGTAAAAAATTTCAAATACTGTATATTCACTAACAGTGAATAAACGCTAAAAAGTTTGTATCGCTAAACGCTAAAGTTAATATTCCGTTGCATAGAATCTGACTAAACCGATAAAGTAGAAATCTCCGAACGCAACAAGAATAAAAATCATACCCGCTGCGGTGAAATGAAATAAAAAAAAAATAGAGTTAATTGTCATTCAACGCGGTGCTCGTTCACCGAACAATTATCCGTAGTTGAGCAGCAAAGCGTTCATCAAACTATCGCGTTTCATGGAAACGCGGGAAAAAATATCGGTCGGCAATTTAACCAACGACGATATCTCGCTCGCAGTTCCGTCGAGGCGAATCAAATTAAAAAATTCACAAGCATTGCAATCATCCGCGCGATTGAATTATTGAGAGATTGCGCTCGGCCACGTGTAATTACCGATGCGAAAAGTGATTCCTGGCCAGGTGAACAAGTGCGGCCAAGATAAATGAAGTCAAAGAGCGCGCTGGAAAAAGATAGGCGTGCGAGCGTTCGAACGTACGAGAAGGAGCCGATGCTGTCCGGTCCGTACAAACTCATAAATCTTGCAGCAAATAATTGCTTGGCTTCGCAACCACAGAGTCAGATCGGTGGTGTTGATTTAGCGGTGTTCAGAGGTCATGCGTTCTCGCTAAGCTACGCCAATGTGTTTACCCGGATCGGGAAGTCGAAATTACGACATGCGAATCGTTTCTGTTCTATTCCATTTTCGATTGCTGCTTATTAATCCTTGTACCATGAATATACGAAATCTATGTATTAGTAGTTCCTTTAAAACTAGACATTTTCAATGAAAAGTTGAAAGAAATAGAATCTCGGTATATTGCAATAGACGAGTTAGAGAGAAAATTCTTGAAATTGGTAATATACATAGAGAGCGATCTAATGCCTGATAATTCTGAGAAATAATAGTTACATATCATTGAATCTTTCTGTTGAATACACGAACAAAATAATGCGTTACGGCGATATAGCGAGTGGTTGGTTTACCGCGTGGCGATAAAGCGCGAGGCAATTCGGCATGTAACAATATCAATGCTTTGCAATATAATACACGGCAATTCTAGCGCTTGGCAATTTAACACACGGCAATTCTAGCGTTTGGCAATATAACACACGGCAATTCTAGCATTTGGCAATATAATGCGCGGTAATTAAAACAGTTGGAAATGTAACGCGTGGTGATACCAGCGTTTGGCAATATAACGTGTGGTGATTCAACGTTCGGCAATATATTGCGTGGTGATATAACGCGTAGCAATATCAACGCGTGGTAATATTGATCTGTGGTGATATAACGCGTAGCAATATCAACGCGTGGTAATATTGATCTGTGGTGATATAACGCATGACGGTATAACAAGAAGCAATATTGATGTGTGGTGAAACCTACAAATAGTGATATAACGCGTGGCGATATAGCGCGTGGCAATACAATACGTGATAAGATCAACCCTTGGCGATATCTGCGCATAATAATACGTGGTAATACAATACATTACAATACTCATGCAATATACCATATGATCTGGCAATATAACGTATAGCAATATACCATACAGTGTAACAATATACCATACAACAAAATCAACGCACAGCGATATAACCCATTACAATTTATCGTCGATATCATACATAAAAGTCTAAGCCTCACAATGATATATGAAATAGCAATATAACGCACGATAATCACTTGCATAAGAAACGAATGCAGTCCCTTTTAGCATCGCTGACTACTGCGATAACGACGGCCTTTAAAAGAACAAAAAGAATCTTCAGAGAAAGGATAGCAACATAGTTGTTGTGTGTCGCAGAAAAAGGCTAATTCTTAAAAGTATAACATCGTTCCGAAAAGAAAAGACCATGCATCCTCTATGAAATACGATTTCTGAATTTTGCCCGATGGTTTCCGAGAAGCGGTAGCCACAAAGACAACGAACACACCACTTTCTTCCCCGAGCTAAGTTTCCGAGCCACTGATGGACACTTCTGTCGCGTTCTTAGAAACGCTGTCGACCCGGTAAGCGCACTGTCCTCGACCAGGGACAAAAAGAAACGCGAGCCTGTTCGTGAAAGTAGAGATGGGATCGAACCAGTCTGTCATTCTCGTAATTTTCCTCAATTTTTCAATAATTATGCAATAGGGCTTAAATTACTCTCTTTGTGCTTCATTTTGTCAGTTTTTAATAGCACGTAATTAATATCACGAGTTGTCATTCGGTTTATACATTTCACCGTTCATGAAGTTATATTTCGATAACTTTTTATGGGTTCAATTTTCTTAATTAGCGATTTATTTTTTTCTTTGCAATTTTTTAAAATAGTACTGAAGTTTCAATGCACTTGTTACTTAGCAGTTACTTATTAGTATTTGTTGGTAATTATATCACATCATTTGACACTTAAATCTTTTGTAGGAGGTCATCACTTCTGTTACATGTTCGAAATTTATTTACATACTTAAAAATGCTTGTTGAACAATAAAATATCGAGAAAATAATAGATAAAAATAAGATAGAAATACTGTCCAGTACAATGTTCATCATATATGTATTAACGCATGCTCAAGTTTAAAGTTTCTGAAGTCACGGTTTCCATAATCCACAAATTTAAACCAATAATAAATATTGGAAATAAAGTGTTCTAAAATATATGAATCAATACATTTCATAATAAAATTAGTTAATTCGTAAGAATAGGTTTAGAATAATTAAAGACGAGTCTACGTTTCTCAGCCGGGAGTCGTTCGTCGAACATCGCTTTGACAAGTCCAATATTTGTAATGCTCGAACTCGCTTCGCACACATGTCGCGTAAATAGATGAGGATATTACGTGTTCCTCACCTGGCATTAGAGTACCTGAGATCCTCTAGTACCCTGGTAACTGCTGGCGGAACACGAATCCTGGTTTCAGAAAATAAACTAAAAGACTTTTGTCTGAAATGTTGCAAACTCAAACTTTAATATCCGTGTTCGGTACTTCTCATTCACTGATTAATTATATTTTATTTATCTTACAATTCTTCCTTCGTTATCATGCAAAACAGTTATAGTTATAAAATCAAATTACGAAGAAATAATGAAATACTTTAAATTCTTCAAATGCGAATAAACTCTTGAGGAGAACTGGAATAATAATTGAAACGTTGTTAAAATAAATGTTGATTAAACTAGTGATCATGCAAAAATTAATTAATAGCTGAAATTCACTATACTTTCAAATTTTACATGACTATACGATTTATATTTTTATTTATCTATAATTTATATATGCATGTTATTATCTTTAGAAATGAAATACTACAGTAAATGATTAAAAAGATTTATGCCAGGAAATGCAGTGAATCATTTAATTGTGGCAGTGCTAGATAGAGCAGTTACTAAAATTAGAAGAATTTCAGTAGAAAAAGGTCACAGGAGATGCAGTGGCTACAGTGACAATAAGAAGTTCGTTTCTATTTTCTTCTGTTACTTCCTTTGTCACGAACATATTTTGCCCACTTCATTTGTCCCTGAGGGAGCATTTCAACCTATGTTTACCTTCGGGCGACATTGCTGCCTTGAGACTCGACGTAAAGTGAAATGCAGCCTCGTCTCACTGAAGTGCAATGGAAAATTTAACGAACCTTGATGGTTCATTAACTAATAACACACGAAAAAGATCAATAACAAACACGTTAAATTTATCCATCCTGAAAATACTCATTGAAATAAATTCGAAATTGCAATTTCAAGTTATGCAAAATAAGCAAAATATAGGTAAAGTGTTTCAAATTTAAATGTGAGACAAATTACAATTTCAAAGTAAAATACTAATATATAATAATACGTCAAAATATGTTTGTCTGTTGTGTGTATGTGTGAAAGTTAAATATTAAAATGTTTACAATGTTTAACTGTTATGTACACATTTAAATATTATTATATATTTTAATATTGATCAAACTCTGTCATATAATCCAAAGAAAAATATAATAAAATAAATACTGCATGTACAAAATATACGAATAAAAAATATTTCGTATAAAATTAATGTAGTACACTAACAACATACATAATTTTATATTATTTGACAATGAAAAAAAGTCCATATGGATCAAATGTATAATTAAATATTGATAACGAAAGGGTTAAATGTACAAAACAATTTATTAAAATGTTCAAATATAAAAAATTATTTTATACATAAAGTATTATTAAAAATCGTCGTAGCAAAGTTTCTCCGTTCCAAAAGCTTGACGTCAGATAAAAAAATTGAGAAAGATGGATCCAAAGTAGAACGCGTTATTGCATATTCAACGCTTTCACCCCCATGTCGCGTTACACCATGCAACCCCATGCCTGTAAACCGCTCCCGACTTTACGATCCCATATAGAAACGAGTTTATTCTTTTATTACGAACATCGCGTTTCCGTGTTGCCCGTGGCCATGCATCACGCATTATATTGCTTGGCCCATCTTCTCCTGATTTACCTGCCACTCGGAAATTCTCAATATGTCTTAACTCGGAGATCATCCTACTTTTTCTTTCTATCTAGTCTTTCAGATTTATGAATGAACTTATAATTTTCTCTTCCATTTAAGTATTATCAATTCATTATTCACTCAAACTGTAAAAGATTATGATTATGACTTTCAACTAATTTATCTATTGAAGAGGAACAGTATGTAAGACCAATATTTAAGTATATAAGAATTTTCTGCTACATTAGATCGTTAGCAATATACTACATTCATTAAATCTTTGAATCTCATCCAATCGATCATGTTTGGGTGACAATAGAAAATTTAATTACGTAACACAGATTAGGAGAATTAAATACAATTTCAGTGTGGATAAGCAAATAACTAGTAAAAATATATGGACGAACGTAAAGCTATGATAAGAGCCGACGAAGATGAAACCTACAGACGAACCGGTATTTCTTCACCGTGCTAACGTAGATGTCAGCGACGATATCATCTGCCGTGCGTTAAAGTCTCGGGTTACCTCTGCGCTGCATGTTGCCGGGTCATTGGGGCCGTGTTTCATCACAAACCGGGCCCCTGTACTTTTACTTTCCTCGCTGCATGCCGGTGCAAACGGCCAGCCGTCCACCTTTTTCTTTAATCAGACAAATCCGTTTTTTCAACTTTGTTGCGTACCTAACCATTATTGAATTATCATTAGATGCCTGACTCTCAAACAGAGAGGCTCGTATCACCCTTAATAAATCATTTCCATTCAACAGGCTTCATAGCGAAGGAACAGACACTGTAGGAAGAAGTTTATCATACCACGTTTTCACACTGATACTGTTTTTCTGAATACACAAAAAAATTTATTCTAAATTTTCTTTAGAGCAAGATATGTAGCAATGATTATAGCAATCATGTAATGGTTGATGATAATCATTACATGATTACAAATTACATTACAGTATTTTCAATCAACAGTTATCTATTTGGGTATGACTCAAGTTTATAATAAATATCATTTATAATATGTAATACTTAAAATTAATATTTATAATATGTAATACAGTAAATAATATTTATAATACATTAGTGTTATCTAACTTGAATAATATATGCATAAAGTATAATGCAGCATTTATTATAAATTACATCTTCATCCTCTAACATCTTGATTGAAGCACGACGTTTGATCAATCTTCAACGCCGCTAAAGGTGTTAACGATATTACGATTAAGCTCATTAATACCAGTCTCGAGTGTGGTACCAGTGACATCATCGAGGTATCGAATCGTTCCGGAAGTCCTCTCACGTTCCAGCCAGTTCATTCTTCACTTGTAGGCAGACTGGTCGATGCTGTGACGCCCCTTTTACAAAGCTTGTCCTACTGCTCGCGTGTACCTGTGGCTGTACAAGAAGAAGAGCCGCTGCCATAACAGGCTCTCCTGCTGTCCCAACCGCAGCCCTGATTCCGATGATCATTCACCAATCTCGTCACTCATCTTCATCTTTTTGTATCATCTCCTCCGCACTGACTCTACTAACTTGCCCTCTACGTTCGTTTCGGCTTCGAATCGTATTCTTTTCTTCTCTTTTCCTTTCCACGATGTCCAACGCGGGCTGATGTACTTCGTGTTCATTTTCTTTCTAGTTTCTTTCACCGCAAATGAATAGAACACTTTTCTACTGTGACAGGATCGTATTTGTCGTTGCGAAACAAATTGATGAACTTTGTTAATGGGATACGTGAACTTTGGTAAGATGATACAAAAAGGAAATGCAGTTTTTATTTTACTACCTCGGTTTCATTTTGAAAATGAATGTATGAACAAGTTTTGTTCTAGTTTTTGATGTGGAGTCACGTGTACCACTATTTTTGACACACCCTGTATAGGTGAATTGCAGTGAATTAATGTACATATAAATCGATCGATGAATTTTACAAAATTTCAGATAATTAAATTTAATAAATAAATAAATTACAGTATTAAATAAATTGCGATGATTTTACAAAATTCGAGACAATTATATCGAACTTCTTTTCCTGCATCTTTCAACCCCTTCGTTGTTCCGTCCTTATTATCTTCTACTCGGAGGCAAAATTTCACGTTCGCAGAGGCGCACATAATGCGAAAGAAAGGCAAGCAGCGATTAGTCACGAGCTATTAACGAAGTATCCGGCTTGTAAACTAAATTACCGCATTACAAGCTATTCTTATATTACGAAGTTGTGGCCGCTCGTTACCTAAATCCAACCGCTAAGCATTAAAGTCCCGGGACCGGCTTAAACAAGCATATTAAAGTTCCCGGAACAAGAAACATTAGTGAAAACTTGGCATTTCACGGTGTGATCTCCCTCGTGCACAGTTTCCTGTTTCTTAGAGACCACGAGACACTTTTCAACCCTTCTGTGTACGAAAGGATTACTGAAACATTCTATAAACGATACGAGAAATTATCACATTTTCTTTTTATGCAATTTTCAATCATAAACAAACAAAAAATATTAAATATAAAATTGAACAAACAGTATTAAATATAAAATTAAACAAACAATATCAAATGTACATAGTGATTTTCAAACGATACATACATACTGCAAAAGAAAAGTTACAATTGTAATAATAATAAGCAATAGATATTAAATTATAGTTAAGTGGATTCTAAAGATTGCATCTATATTGTGGACCAAAATCAAACATATCTCTATTAATTAAAACAAGAACTATCTCTTGATTACCTAACGGAATAATTTTTATCAAATCATGATTAAATGATTAATTCAGTTATCCGCGAATAAAGAACATTTTAAATTGTAGCAGAAAATAAATACATATATCAACAAAATATCGATAAATTAATAATAATTATCATGTACAAAATCTCTTGTTATTTTAATTATAATTTATAGCTCCATTACGATTATAATTACGTAACGATTAATTACGATTAAAACGATTATAATCGTATAGTAACAATTATTATACAAGTCTCGTAAGTGGTTCTCGTTTCTCCCGTGTTGATTAAACGAAGAAAGTATGCAAAGTCAACTGACATTTTCAGAAAATTACAAAATTCCAAGTGTGTTTCCTCGCAAGTACGTTGCATTACCTCATTACCTCATTAAAGCAAACAAAAGAAAGCGGAAAAAATAGAACAAACGAAGGAAGAAACGAAACGTAAAAAAGGAAGGTATGCTCTCGGCTAATTGCGAACTTCATCAGCGCGGCACAGTGGGCGCACTTGATTAAGAATTAAATTGCAGCTGATTTACATCCGCCTCTCAAAAGGAACATCTATTTTCGGCGCAAACTATAGGAACGGTCGGTTCAGCGCCTAATTGGCTTTCTGATTTTTCGCGAAAGCCCGACCGCGCGCATACTTCACCTGTCGGACGCTGATAGTCCCCGTTAATAGTTTCTTTCTTGGTAAGGAGCGAAAGGGCAGATAAATTCGCGTAAGAGGCAGTGCATCATCGTAAGTCAAGACTGAGAGTTGATCAACGGTTTGCATCTCGCGTTTGCGAGCTCGGGACCGCTCGTTTCGACCGGTGAAGAGAAATAGACAGAAATGCGCTGGTTAAATTAATTACAGAGGCAAGATTGCGAGCAAACCACGGTCATAAACAAGTGAGACGATCGGCTGATCATTACCTTGATAGGCCTGATAATAACATGCAACGAGCCAACGTGTACACGTGCACTCCGACGCTTTTAACCCTTTCTCTACGATCGACGTATACATACGCCCCCCCTTACAGTAGACGTTCGTGTATGAACAACGTATGTTCAAAGTTGTGAACTTTCGTTATATTGCCACGGGAATAATTAGGAGAGTTGACATTAGAAAAATTCTTGAAATTGGTAGTAGTTCTTGGAATTGTTAATAGAACAATTTTGAAATTAATAATATATTGGATTGGTTATAGAATTTTTGCTTTTTATTATTAAATTGATATCTGTAGATCTTTGGGTTCTTAAGTGGAAGAGTGTGACGTAATGTGTAGCTATACGACACGTAAAAATACATCGTGTGGCGATATAAAGGGTGGTAATATAGTGAATTTGAATATATGACAGTACGACGTCATACATTAATATTGACTGACGTTCTCAGTTCGTGGTAATACAAAGCGGCACAATTTCAACATGTGGCAATATTATGCATAATGTTATGACTGCATGGAATTACAAGGAGTAGCTATATAACATGTAGTAATACAACATGCAGAAATATTATGAGTTACGAACTAAACATGAACCAATATAATACATAATAATTTTAATGAATGGCGATATTATATGTGGTGATACAACGCGTGGCAATATAACGCGTGGTAATGTATCGTGTCCCAAAAATAGTGTTATTCTGCAAGTATCGATATTACAAGAAATAATGACCGCAGATGAATTACAAATCTTATTAAGCGAAATTATTTATATCCATTTTCTAAGAAACAATTTCTCACAACTGCGTCATTGTTGCGAAAAGGCAATATGTTGTGAACAGTCAATGAATACTAAAAGAAATACTAAAATAATTGCAATGTACATATGCTGTGAAGTCTCCATTAAAACTTGTTTTTCATCCAAGTCAAATCTACATAGTCATCGTACAATATATCAAGATACATACATGTGTGTGTACTCGCGGAGAAGGCAATTTTACTGGAAACCAGGAGGATATGATGCGTAATTTGGAAGGTATCATTGGGATCAAGGGAACAGTGCACTTTCTAAGGGTAGCTCTCCATCTAATCTAATAATGCGACACGCCTAGGGACAGAAAGGCATGTCCAGGCATCCCGGAAAACAGGGGCTTCATCATGGAATCACTCCAATGGGAATCATCGTGTCGCATCTTTCTACCTTCTTGCTTAGTCATACTTATAACTTTCTTCTCTCATTGCTCTGCACCTTTGTCCCACTGGAATAAACCTCACACATACGCGCACACATCTTACGCACAGTTTAGTTTCACTTATTACTCCCTTTATGTTTCTCCTGCATCCTAAAACGTATTTACACGGAAATTGCTTCCGAGATCTCACTGACATCACTATCAAAATTTTGTATAAAAAATGTATATAATTATACAGTATTATAATTAATGTATTTTAATTTACAGAAATATAATTTCTAAATTAAAAAAGTCGAAAATGTCTGCATTAAAAATATGTTTATTTTTATGAAATACGTATAATTTCCATGGGTAAAAAAATTTGGTATATAAATTTGTTTTATTTTCAGGTAAGTCCCGCCAATTTCAAATCTATCGATTTACCTGCTTGGTAAGTGAAATATTAATTATTAACATATTCTTATAATATTGAGGAAAAGCAAGAAATCTAAATTTCTGGACATCCGAATTTTGAAGTATAGAAATTTGAAATTTGAGTATTCAGAAATCTGCAAGTATCAAATGTACAAACGAATAAATGAAGAATTGAATGATAAGATGATTTGTTTTAAAGTATTGTTCGGCAAAGAGACAAAGAGGCGAGGGTGTAGCAGGGTCGAGTATCCGCTTTGGTCTCCTCTTTTTTGCGCGGTGGACGAAATCGAAATTGGTTTTCGAGTTGATAGTGCTCGCGCGCAATTATGTATCAACCTATACGCATGCACCGCAAACTGGCCGAACCGTCCAAGCGGTCTGGCGGGCACATTTCAATTATTAGAGGGAATTACTCTCCGAGAGCGTCCATCATCTTCTATACTTATTTTCTGCTCGCACAACCACCACACAGGCGCCGTGGCAAACACTAAACTCGCCTCCTCTCTCTATGTCCGCCATGGAGATGATCCTATGAGGTTATACACGAGGAGGCAGGCATCATCAGAGTGCATCATCAGACCGGTGAGAAAATAGCCTTCAATTGTGATTACAGGGGCGGCTCGAGGCGAACCCAAGGCATGGCATCGCTCGCTCACTGAATCTGTCTACTTGTATGTTCGTTCATTCGTGTGTCCATTCGTTTCTTTGATCGACAACCGGCCCGCGTGTGTGGGAAGATATCGACGATTTAAGTAATACGATCTTGTCACTGATACAGTATTATAATGCTCTTCTTTCGATCTCTTTCATGATACGTTTGCTGCTAAACTTGAAAATTTCCTGTTTCGCATTTTTAATTATTATTATTTAAATTTATATATTTTCTTGTTTCTGTGTTCGCATATTTTTATATTTTCATCTTGCACATATTTTTATATTCCCAACACAAGTTTTCAAATTATAAAATTATCAATGACCCAAATACTCAAGTACAAGTTTCAAAGTTTTCAATTAGCTAATTTTAAAATTCTTGAATTTCCAAATTCTTAA
This sequence comes from Megachile rotundata, assembly GCF_050947335.1. Classification (NCBI taxonomy): domain Eukaryota; kingdom Metazoa; phylum Arthropoda; class Insecta; order Hymenoptera; family Megachilidae; genus Megachile; species Megachile rotundata. The sequence continues at coordinate 13,552,548 of NC_134983.1, forward strand.
AAATCAAATGTTCTCCATCTATAAGTCACTACATTTCTAAACACCCCTCTTTCTAAATTTCTAGCACAAATTCTGAATTCTAAAATTTCTAATTTCCTGAATTTCCTAATTTCCTAATTTCCTAATTTCCTAATTTCCTAATTTCCTGATTTCCTAATTTTCTAATTTCCTAATATCCTGATTTCCTAATTTCTTAATTTCCTGATTTCCTGATTTCCTAATTTCTTAATTTCCTAATTTACTAATTTCCTAAATTCCTAAATTCCTGATTTCCTGATTTCCTAATTTCTTAATTTCCTAATCTCCTGATTTTCTAATTTCCTTATTTTCTAATTTCCTAATTTCCTAATTTCCAAAATTCCAAAATTCCAAAATTCCAAAATCCCTATCTTCTAAAATCCCTAAATCCCTAAATCCCTAAATCTCTAAATCCCCAAATCTCTAAATCTCTAAATCCCTAAACTTTCAAATCTCTAAATTCTTAAATCCCTAAATTCCTAACTTCCTAAATCCCTAAATCTTTGAATCTCCTAATCTCCTAATATCCTAGAACCCCAAGATCCCCAAATTCTCAAAATTCTCAGACTCCCAAATATCGAATTTCTGGAACCTAAACATTCCTAAATACCCAATTTTTCATCCCTAAATTTCTGCAACCAACCGGAATAAAAAACAGTATACTAAAATCATTCTATCACTTCACTCAACCCTTCCAATATAATCACCCTCTTGCGGATCAAAGAGTCAATTTCGGGCACTCGGTTTCTCTTCCAGTCAATAAAGGAAGCGTACGTAATAAGGAGAACGAGGTTCTGATGATCGAAAGATGTACGTATATCAGCAAGACAATAGGTTAGACGGGGTTACGTTGGACAACGGTGATAGGAAAGGCGATATCACAAGAGTCCGAGCCGATAGGGGTGATGTAGTAGGTGGGTGGGCCCGCCAATATGCCGTCGTCCATACATCAACCGAGGGCGACCCGACAAACTGGGGAAACCTGACCAGAAATATGATGTCATTTATATGGTAATACATCGGAATCCCGTCATTTAGATACTTCGATGATTAATGCCTCCAACAAGACAGCGCCAGCTGGTTCTCCTATCCGAATCGGCCCCGTTTCGAACTAGCCCTGTTCTTTTCTTTTGTTTTCCTTGAAATCTCGACGTTTTGGCACTGAAATGTAATGCTCAATAAGAGGACACTAAATCAAATGATTTATAACTTTCAGAGTTTTCTGTTATTTTATAAATAGAATCTTGTTCTGGTCATTTTCTGATATTGTCACTTTTTGTCAATTTTTGATAATGTTCATTAGGTCAAAATAGCTTAAACTGCATACTACATTAGTAACATTTTTTTTAATCATTTTAATGTTTTATGTTTTACTGTTTTTAGAACTGTTGAGAAACTTGGAACTTATTTTTTAAGATAAGGAACATGTGAACTGTTTGACCAGTTTGATGGAATAATTAGTGTTATTGAAAACAAGATGAAGTTTCTCAATTAACTGAAATATGTAACACTGGAAAAAGGTCACTATCAACTGAAATTTACTACCAAAGAAAACATGTATATTCTACAAATTTTACTACCCTTAAAAACTTGAACTATACAATGTCTGCTAGTCTCAGAAGTAGTGAGGAATCGCCAAAGAAAATATCCTATACAAATTCTACGGCCCTCAGAAATAGGAAGAAATAATCAAAAAATACATATTAGAACTTTGCAACCCTCAGAAATAATAATGAATAACCACCAAAGAAAATATGCATATTACACGAATTTTACTACCCTCAAAAATAGTAATGAATAACCAAAACATGCATATTATATAAATTTTGCTATCCTGAAAAATAGTAAGAGATACCTTGAACTCATCAAACATCTAGCCCGTGAAAAAGGAAAAAATTGTAGCGAAAAAATAAAAATGGAAGAGTAGGTCCAACGAAGCGAGCGTAGTGCTAGAGCCAGATGGCTTTGGACGGCTTTTCTTATTAACTTGAAATTTTTTCGCAAAGTGCGCAAGAACAGGATCCAGCAGGAATACCAATGAGTTCGAAGCGGTGGCCATAATGCCTTGGCCCGAGACGGCAAACGAGAAAGGTAGGAATCGAGTAACTCAGGGGGTGACCAATGGAGGGAGGGTGTTAGAGACGGTTAAAAGCCGACTGTCTCTCACCTCGGGGCGGCAAAGAACGAGATGACGGAGGGAGGCAACGACAAACCGTGCTCTTCTACGGTGATCGATCACCAGGCCTCCGTCATTCCTGTCAATTAAGCTTTCAGTGGTGTCTTCCCTGTCCTGTGGCGTGGGACAACACGAAATCTAATTCATCGTTGCCTTCCGATTCCGGAATCGTTCGATGCGTGACGGGAAAACGACAAGATGGAACAGACACGCGTTTACCAGTTGAATTATTTAGGATAGCCGTGGGCAAATTGGACCGCGAGGGTGGGGGTGCAACCAGGTATTTGGGGGTGCTAGAAGTAGTCTGTTCCTTGATTTTAATGTTTGATAGAATGAAATTTTTTAATTTTTGGATTTCTGGAGTTTAGGGGTTTGGAATTGATGGATGTTTGAATGGCGGAATGTTGGGATTTTTAAATTTCGGGGTTATTTATTCCGGAATTTTTAGATTTTGGGATTTCCAGATTTCGGGAATTTTAGATTTCAGGATTTTTAGATTTTGGAATTTCTAGATTTCGGAATTTCTAGATTTCGGGGATTCTGGATTTTAGGATTTCTAGATTTCGGAATTTCTAGATTTCGGGGATTCTGGATTTTAGAATTTCTAGATTTCGAGATTTCTAGCTTTCGGAATTTTTAGATTTCGGGGTTCCTGGATTTCGGTATTTCGGTATTTCGGGATTTCTTGATTTCAGGGTTTTTGGATTTTGGGATTTATAAATTTTGGAATTTCTAGATTTCGGGATTTTTAAATTGCGGGACTGATAGATCTTGGAATATTGGGATTGAAGGATTTCTAGCTTTCTAGATTTCAGAATTCTTAGATTTTTAGATTTTCAAATTTCTAGCTTTGTAGATTTTTAGATTTCTAGCCTCATAGATTTGTAGATTTCTAAATTTCTAAATCTCCAATTTTCTAAATTTCACTATATATTCAATTTATCTGAATTATTTATAAAATCTAAAAGCACACTCAACATAGAACTTGAGCCACACTCGATAAGAGCACAAAGAGTTAAAGGTTTCTTTTAAGATCCAATGAAATTAGATGATAACCTAATATGATGAAAAATATAAAACTTGATGCATATGAAGCTTCTTTCTTCCTTATGGTTCCCCTGTAAACATTCTTCGTTTCCCCAGTCAAAAACAGCGAATACTATACTGAGTGTATACATGAGGAGAATTGTTCTTTGTATAGCGAAAATATCGCACGGAAAAAGGTCATTCTTGCATAACGGATCTAAGAAAGTAGCAGCGATACCGTGAAACGATTTAGCAACATTTTAATGTTATCGCAGCCATCGAAAGCCTCAAAGCGGTGAGAAACGACAGTGGCGAAGTTAGCGGGTAATTGTGCGGTTAGGAACCCTCTTGCGGCGTAATGAAGGAGTCGTCAACGAGGCCTATCTGCACTCAATTAACGTGATTACATGTTCCCTCCTTTTCATCGTCCGGAAATATCCCGTCGCGACATCAGCTGCCGCTCGGTCGGGGGTGTAATTGCGCGACACTTCCGAGATTGAGCTTTATAAAAGTTCCGGATGCGCCTGAGATCCTTCTCGCCGAAACTGGCTGGCCTGTTCCTCTCGTGGGTCTTGGTAAACTAATGGAAACGGGATCTTAAGCGGGGAAACAGAGAACACGCGTTAAATCCTGCTGAGAGAAAGGGCGAACGCGATTAACTTGGCGATTCCGCGCAACGTGGGTCCACGGATCCTCGGGAGGGGTGCTAAGTCTTCTTTAGATGGGTCAGTGTGATTTTGTGTGTTTTAGACTGAAGATACAATTAGGTGTAATCAGATTAATCAATAAGATACTGTATGAGAGGAGAAGTTGATAAATAGATTTGACAGTTTTTAGTATCTTTTTCTTGAAGATATTAAATTCTTAAATTTTTGAAGATAATATTTTTAGGCTTTTGTGACGGTTTTGAATGGACGTTACGAACATTCTGTTGCAATTATGAAATTTTATTATTTGCAGTTATTTTTATGTTAGTTATTGTCATTATTATTGTCATTATCATTGTCATTGTCACAGTTGATTTTTGAAGCTTAGAAACAAATTTTGAATGGTAAGAAACAAATCAGAATAAAAACTAAGGTAATTTTTCCTTAACCCCAATGTAGAATATAAAAGATTCAAAGAAATGATAATAAAACGAATTTCTCAGTATATATATATATCAGATTTAATAATAATAAATAATCGTCATCCACTGAATAATAACAAATGTAGCTATAAGGGTTGGTTTTAACATAACATAACACAGAGTGAATAATAATAATCATCACCCACTAAATAACAACAAAAGTAGTTATAAGGGTAGGTTTTAACATAATATAACACAGAGTGAATAATAATAATCATCACCCACTAAATAACAACAAAAGTAGTTATAAGGGTTGGTTTTAACATAATATGACACAGAGTGAATAATAATAATCATCACCCACTAAATAACAACAAAAGTAGTTATAAGGGTAGGTTTTAACATAACGTTTACGTAAATTATACGTTTTTTCTCTACTATACATATAAATTGTATGTTTCATAAAGTTAATGATAATTGTAATGCGTAAAGGTTTTCATAAAAGATTAAGTGCAAAGTGTAATGTAGCACATTATTTTATAATTAAAAAAGTTATGTTTTAAAAGTGCATTCGATTCAATTGCATCGTAGAGTCGTCTGCCATCGAACGGAGGGAAACGGTACTCGTGAATACCATTGGGTTCTGCGCTGTCGGTATTACAGGGTCCTTCAGTAACAAAACGAGGGGAAAGTGTTCCATAAAAATTATTTACTGGTAAATTAATAGAAATTATATATACAATACACTTTCAAGCGAAATGAATTGCAAAAAATTTTGAAAATTTGAAGTTTGGAAATGTTTAACTATGGAACTTTGAGATCTTGCAATTCTGGAGCTTTAGGATTTTAACTGTTTGAGACTCTGAGACTGAGCAGTTTTTGGAACTTAAATACTTTGAGTTTTTGAAATAATGGAAATTTTAAATCCGAAAATTTTAAACTTGGAATTTTAAAGTTGTAGGACTTGAGCATTTTTGAACTTTGGAAATTTGGGAATTTGAGAAGTTGGACATTTGGTAATTTGAAGTTTTAAAACATTGAGACTTTGGTAATTTGAGGATTTGAGAATTTGAGAATTTGGAAATTTAGGACCTTGGAATTTTGGAACTTTGAGATCGTTGAAGTTTGAGGCTCTTACGATTTGAGACTTTGAAATTTCAAGACTTTAGAATTTTAAAACTTTGGGACTTTGGAACATCAATACTTCTTGACTTAGGAATTTTGGACCTTGACTTCGATACTTTGCTACTTTCGTAATTTAAGGGATTAGAAATTTGAGAACTTTTGGACTTCAAACCCTGAGAACTATGTCACTTTAAAGATCTGAATATTCTGGAATTTAAGACTTTGAAAATACAAAATTTTTAAATGAAAAAAGTTCATATTTTAGGACTACAAGATTAAAACTTGCGGCCTCTGAAATTTCTAAATTTCCCAACTATGAGACATACGAACATTAACACTAACCTTTAGAAAGCTACCACTTTCAAAAACTGAAATTTCACAAAAATTCGAGAACTCTGTGTTACATTAACAAATGATGGATATTTTCATATAAAAATTCTATGCCTTCTAAGACGATAAATTGATGGGGTTTAAGCATAAAACGCAGCGCAGAAGTCACGTCCTGCGTTTTCAGACGCTTAATTTTGTTAAAAAGCGAAGAAATGGCACGATTCGTAAACCATAAACGGTGCGTGCGAAACCAGTAACCGAAGCGATAAATCGATGATTCGATGTCCAAGATGTCGAGTGACGAAGTTACCAGGGGAATTCACAGGAAAAAAGTAGCAAACCATGATGAATCGCTATCAAAGTGTCACGCTACCTGGGCACGATGCTGTTTCACCGTGTTGTTCGTTTTGTTACTTGTCGACGTGCCACGTTTACTACCGAGTTAACCGAATTGATGTTTCAGTTGCGGTGATTTGCTCTTAACACTTCGGAATTCTAATCTCACAATTAATTCTTACTTTCAAATCAATTTGTACTTGGACTTTCAAAAACCTCCCCTAAACCATATCTTATAATTTAGCTATTAGACTCCTAATATTAGAGGAAATGTGAAGTACTTAGCTTTTGACTTTGGTAGTGTATTATTTGATTCCAAAGAGATTACTGAATGTAAAAACTCGACTAGAATGTAAGAAAAATACACTTTATTTAATTACAAGTTCAAAATGTATGCCGCCTTCCATCACGTAATATTCCCGTCCTGTACTTCACATTTCCACTTCTGTAAATCGAGTAATATGTTAATAAAAATATCATGTAACATGTGTTTTGAATTCGTCTCGATGTCCTCTAAAGCTATGAATAAAAAAAATGTATGTTCCTATTTAAAAAACCCAAGGCGACCTTGACTTTGCCAAGAGAACAAACTGTTTTCAAAATTTGCTTTACTAATATCTATTGTGCACTTCATACCCTGCAAATATTGTTCTAAACTTTTTTTCGTAAGGTGGCTGCAAGTGGGAGAAAAATCGTGAGTAGCGTTACAGGTAACACCCTGTATATAAAATGATAGCGAATAGCATATAATAATTGTAGATACGTGAATGCAATGTCATACATTGTGTTAATCCCCGGACACACGTTTCGGATATTAATGCTTCGTGTATTACAGGGGTGGCGATATATTTATGTGTATTTCTTACCTTGCACCCCACGCTTCATTAAGATCTTCGTAAATCCTGTTACCAGCTGACAGACGCGTAATATCAGCTATATTTGCTCGGCAAGGTCCGGCATATGATTCTGGAATTAACAGAACAATGAAATAAATGATCGTGGATGATTTTGGTACGACATCGTCATGGAACAACGTCAAACGGTAGATCTTTATTAGGTCACTTTTATTAGCTCTATTCACCTTCATAAACTTGCGGCAATTTTATGACATCGTGTTAAAAATGTTTTATTTCAATTGTATTTTACTTTTCGTGTAATCTTGGGAGTACTGAATTATTGTAATAGTTTTAGGAAAAGGTTGTTTGTAGTTAGGTTAGGTTTCAGCTTGCAAATTACAAGCTCTCAGATTCTCAAACTTTCAAGTTTTCAAATTGTTTCAAAGCTTTACATTTTTCAACTCTGTATTTAGGAACATACATTTTTACATTCCTAAATTTAGTTCAACATTTATTAATTATTAAATTTACGACATCTTCAAACTTCCAAATTCTCGAATACTCTAATTGCTAACTCTTGAAATTCCCAAACACCCAAACTCCTAAATCCCTAAATCCTCAAATTCTCAAATCTCCCAAATCTCGCAAGTACTGGAATTCTCCAACTTTATTACCCTTCAAACATGTAAACTTCCAACAGCCCAAATTCTCAAAAAATTCCCAATCCCCCCAACATCCTACAAAACCCAACAAAAAGCACAAAATCCTGACTTACAACCTGCGATTACGATTCACCGCAATACCTTACCGCGTACCACCCCCATAAACTGCCTCGAAGTCTTCGTTCTCGAAATATACGCATTCCACGAATCGCAAAGGCTGTTCGTTCAATAAATATTCGCGAATTGGAAGCGGTCGAGAGGAAGAGATATTCCCCGCGCGAAGATATCGGGCTGGAAAATATGAAACGGCCGTTTAAGACTGTTACTGGCAGGATCAGAATCGGGATCAGGCGGGGGTGGTTTCCCCTGACGCGTTACATTGGTCGAGCAGTTTAAAAAGCCATTTCACGGCAGGTCGGGGTGCATCTGTTTTGAAAATCTCACGATTTTAAAGGAGACACGGGACAGGCCTCGGGGGAGGACTTGTCAGTCGTTTAAGGGCTCGTGCAACCCCCGAACTTCACCCCGGAAATCATTGGTCCCGCGTTTGTGTACGTGTGCGTGCATCGAGCGGTTACATCGACGCGTACAGATGCCAGAAACAAGCTACGATTGCACACGCTTCGAATCGTCTTTCTACGCTCGAATCCGAGGGTAATTGAGGCAGAAGTCAAAGTTTAGGGTGGGTTACGGCCTGATGGTACTGCGTGGTTTCGATCGGGGTGCGAAACGAGAACTCCTGGACGATTTTCAAACTTGTAAGGAAACATTGAGATAAAGTTTATATTAGATTGGCAACTTTGAACAAATTTTTCTACTTTTTTAAAGGGTCAAAAAATTGAAACTCTTTTGTTCACCTTCAATAATATATTACAGAAGCACAAATAAAATAGAATTTTTATTACGAAATTTGATGTTTAAATAATTTACTATTGGGCGACACAGTACCTAAAATTATGAAGTATAAGAAATTATTTATAATTAAATTATAATCTTCATGTACAGAAACATTAATGAGCTGCACATTACTTGTTGATATAACAACGAATATTATTATTTGTAATTTTTAATAATGTCGAAGTAAAATAATTTTTGAGTGAAACTCTCGACGAGAATCGTTATAATTTATATATCCAGAAGAAAACCTTTATGGTATTTTTTAAACTATAATAGTTATCTAATTATCTAAACTTAATTATAAGCATGAATTTGTCGATTCGGTACAAATTTATTTTGTTACGTACAATTTTGTACAAAATTTTTGAACTAGAAATGTTAAATATTTTTAAATGCATGATTTCAAAATGTTTCATAAAATACTTGAAAAGAATTATAGTTCAGTTCAACGATTTTTTATTAATATAACAATTAACGAATATAAATTAATGAATGTAACTTGTACAAATAAACACTGCTCAAAAATTTGTAGTATAATTACTCGAGTTCGTTAAATATTTTGTGAAGGACACTTTTAAAATTCATCGGGTCGATACATTTTCTGTTCTTTAAAACTTCCTATCCCACTTCATCCGTTGTCTACCATAAATCCACTTTCGATTATGTTATCTAATGGAAATATTATGCATCGTGATTGCTGGCTTTAAAGCGTCGCTAGGGTGGACGGTGCGTCTTGTAAGAATCGTGTATCCATTATGGGGTAATTAGGTGGGCAGGGGAAATCAGGAGGAACAAAAAATATATTTCAAAATGTTCTTTGTAATATATTTATTTATAATTTTGTATATACAATTTATGTGAGTACTAGATACATTCCAGCATAAATTAATTTTCTATCTTTTCAAATCTTGAGAAACAATATTCGATAAATATTTTCGTTTCTGATGGGTTTATTTATGTATAATTGTGTTGATTATTAAGTACTAAAGATACTAACATGTTTGATACTGTGGTAAGAATAATATTCGATAAATTATAATTACTCATTAACAAAGCATTAAAAGATATTCGAAAATGGTTTCCCATCGTGATTCGAAGCGACGCCATATTGGCGGGTGATTCGAGTCTGTTGTAATTGTAATCTTACCGATCTTCTACATAGTATTAGTATAAAATTAATGTTTAATGGCTAAAGTCAATACAAAAGAATATTTGTAAATGTACTAAAAAGGAAGTACAATGGTTAGAGGATGAAATCTTATACTATTCGATAATTGTCTCTGAATTTACCACACGGATGAATCTCCACATCATCGAAAGTGAAAGTACGCGATTTTCAGGCAAAAAACAAAATTCAAGAATTGTTCAAAATTTAATAGACGGAGTGAACGAAACTTCCGTTCCTCGCTTTCAAAAGCTTGTTACTAAAAAGGTCGCATTCCTCAAGATCTACGACAGCACTCCAAATAACGTGCTCGCTCGTTCACCATGATAGTCGCTATCAGTCGGCGAATCCGGTCAACCTGTTCGTTCCTCTGTTGCCAAATAAAGTGGTAATCGTATACTAAATAATGCACACGTACGCCCTCACCCCACCCCCCGTCATTAATAACCAAGACAAATCGCAGACTGCGTAACACGTTGCACAATCCTGGTATGCATTCTCCTTGTTACGCCTTCGAACACCGTGCACACTTTATTGGGCAAGTCTCATTCACCGATTTCGCGAGTGTGAGTGAGTAACAGTGTGTGTGGGTGCGATCGTTACGATCGATTCGTTGTCTTCCTTCGTTTCTCCTTTCCTCCCTTCTTCTTCTTTTGCTTCTTCTTTTGCTTGTTCGTCTGCTATCGGTCCCTCTTTCCGGTCAATCGAAGTCGACGTACGTGTCGTACACCTACGTACTGCTAATTTTCAGTTATTTATACCTAAAGAAAGCTGGTACATCGATTGTGGCTGTTGAACTTCGACTCAACTAGTTTTCTTGTTGGATATGTTATTATTGGGGAATTATTGTGAGATTTCTGATTCTGGATTTTCAAGTCGCGATATTCCAAAATTCTCAAGTTTTAGAATTACGAAAGGAAGTTCCCAAAGTCTCAATTTTCGAATGACCAGTTTCTATATTTTTAAGTCGTCAAATTTTCGATTTTTCAATTATTGAATTGTTCAGTTTTCAATTGTTAGATTTTTCCAGTTTTCAATTTTGTAATTTTTCAATTTTTCAGTTTTTCAATTCTTTAAGTTTGCAATTTTGCAATTTTGTACTTTTTGATTTTTCAATTTTGTAATTTTTGTACTTTTCAATTCATCAATTTATCAATTCATCAGTTCATCAATTCATCAATTCATCAATTCATCAGTTCATCAGTTCATCAATTCATCAGTTTTTCAATTCTTTACACCGCTTCAAACACATACCAATATTACTCCCTCATGAATCAATAAAAAATTCTCGAAAAAATTCAATGTTATATCTAATCCCTAAATACTAATTCGCGGTCTACTTATCACCGTTCAACTTCGCATCTTGAACGTATCAAAATTTATTCCCGACAAAAGTAAGGGTTGAATCGAACACAGGTCGCAATTACTACGAATCAGGAACAATCGCGATAAAACAGATAAAATACTATGGTAGATGATAATATTCACCCCTAGGTACAAATTTGTACACCCTGATTTTCATCATCCTGTTTTTTCTTCCCAGCACTCGTGTATCAAGTTATTAAACAAAGTAGTCTTACGTTCAAAGCAACAAAGTTTATCGAGAAACGATAACAATTCCATATAAATTTAAGTTGGTGGGTCTCCTTTACTCGTGTCTTGTTGCTGCACTTATAAGTCAGTTGCAAATTCGATGTTAGCCAGAGAATTCTTATCTTAATGTAGCAAATAACTGGAGGGACCGACGGAGAGCGAGGTAGATAACAGTACCTACCGATCTAATCTCACACTTGATTTAACTCGCTTCATAATTCTTCAAGCTAATCTCAATCCACGTATAAGCATTACTTCTCCCTTATATGCTCCACGAACATCTACATACGCATTTAATTAAGTGTACCAGGGAAATTGGCCTTGTGATACCGAACCTTGTTGCTTTTTCAATTACCTTTTAGCAAATTAGGCTCGTTTCAGATGGGCGATTTGTGCCATGAATAAATTTCGTTAACGGAAAATCATTCTTTGTCTTCGATTAATCTTGTGTGTTATTTGCATCGATCGGTGGAGATTAGTTGGATATAGATGTAATTATATGTTATTACTTTCAAATTTTTAAGTCTTCCAGTTATCAAATTTTCAAATAGTCAAGTTTGAAATTAATGAATTTTTAAATTTTCTGATTACCAAATTCTTAAGTTTCAACATTACTGAAATTAATAGTTTTTAAATATTGAGATTTTTCGAATTTTCAGAGTACCAGTTTTTCGATCCTTCTAAATACTCGAATTTGTGGGACCAACCCCACTCCTCATCACCGAACCGTCCAATTTCAAACCACCATTCGTCGAAAACGCTTTGAAATTCCAGCAGCTTTCGAAATCGAAGCACATCGACGTTTCCGTCGAGCGATCGATCGAGCAGAATCACGATTGGACGGACGGTTGCCCTTTAGTTATTCGAAAAAAAAGGGAAGCAGTTGGGGTGCGTTCAGGTCCAGGAAAGGGCTGGCCATCTAAGGCGTCCGAGCGTAAAGGTATTCGAAATGCAAGCGGAACGCTTCAACTGAAAACGGTACGACGAAAAATTCCCTAAGGGGTGCTCGACTGGTACTCGAAAGGACCCTTCCGGCTTCTCGAAGATCGCTGCCTGCGACACCTCATTTCCTTATCTTTAACAGCCCGTTACGTTTCCGTGGCCCGTTTCCCGACGCGAGCTTTTTTATCTGCTAACCCACGAGGGACGATTTCTTCTACAAGCTTTATCGTACGCCGCAAGAAAGGGCTAATTGTGAGACTTAACAATTTCAATTTGAGGGTGATATCGTTTTTTGTGTGAAAGTGGGAGTTAGGGGGTGAACGACAGATTGATATGTAAGATCAAGAAGTCTGTTTAAGGAAAATGCAGTAAAAGATTGAGTTGTAAAGTTATACAGGGTGTTACCTGTAACGCTACTCACGATTTTTCTCCCACTTGCAGCCACCTTACGAAAAAAAGTTTAGAACAATATTTGCAGGGTATGAAGTGCACAATAGATATTAGTAAAGCAAATTTTGAAAACAGTTTGTTCTCTCGGCAAAGTCAAGGTCGCTTTGGGGTTTTTAAATAGGAACATACATTTTTTTATTCATAGCTTTAGAGGACATCGAGACGATAATGTGAAGTAAAAGACCGGAATATTACGTGACGGAAGGCGGCATACATTTTGAACATGTAATTAAATAAAGTGTATTTTTCTTACATTCTAGTCGCGTTTTTACAATCAGTAATCTCTTCGAAATCAAATAATACACTACCAGAGTCAAAAGTTAAGTACTTCACATTTCCTCTTCGGTAAAACGAGTAATATGTGAGCGTAACAAGACCGTACGGAAAAATGTCATGTGCATCGAATTTAAGGCGAAAAGCGACGATCGTATCTGGACGGTTCATCAGCATATAAAGAGCGAGAAAGTGTAGCGTGTCGCGGAAGAGGATCAGAAAGCAAAAACCATCAGTCAGGTCGAAGGTCTTCAGGAGGGTGATGTCCGTTTGGTCTTCAGCCGCCGGCCAATAACACCACCACCACCACCGACATTCATCCCCTCTCCCTTCTTCAGTAGCCAGAACCCCCGGGATCCAAAGTCGACGCACCCCGTGAAAAATGATCGGCCCTAAATTGCTTGCTTACATGATAAATATACTGCTCCTTCGCGTACATATTGCCCGCGAGAGATACGTATGTCGCATGCTTCCTTGGAAATTTAAATCCTATCGCTGCTGGTTTGTCGAATTTCTTTGTTGGGTTTCAGGAAACGAGAGATCGATTGATGATTGAAGGATTTTCAATCATTTTTAGGGTGGGTGTATCATTCATGATTATCGTATGTACTAATATGTACCATTAGGGTGTTTTTTTAACACTGTTACAAGACTTTAACGCTACGCGAAGATGTCACGAATGATACATTTTTTCTACAATTATATGATGTCAAAAAATATTGAAGCTGTTGTAGAAGTTATTGAGTTCGATAATAATTGATTGAAGTTCGTGAATTAATATTAGGCATAAAATGTCGTTTCCATTATATATAAATAATTCCATTATGTAAACCCTCAAATAAGTTAAAATTCAAACTTTCTACAAATGGTCGTTCCAAAAATGAAATTTCATCAAACAATACAAACAGTTCAAAAGTGACGGCGGTAACAGGTTGAAGTGGCAACGTGTACCGTTAGCGTAACCGTGACGATGTCACCCCATGAAGGGTAGAAGGGCGAATCTCCGTTCCAATCTTCCAGTCGTGCCTAACAGAGACGTTAGAAGGTACAAAGTCACCGGGTATAATATATTGCCGGACACAGGTTACCGTTACCCTGTTGCCTTGCACCGGCTGGCAAGGACCAACAGAAAAAAAGAGAATCAAGATCTGGCCGTAGATTTCGAAGATACTCCCGTTCACAATGGCCAGACGAGAAAATATACAGTGTCTCGTGTCACGGTTGTCCTCGTAGATGTCCTAACACGATGCGAGATAACAGGAAGCTACAGTGATTCAGTTATCAGAAGCTTTGCGAGGTGCAACAAGAACAGTGATGAGGGTTTCTGTAACGGGACACGGTTTATTACGTTTTTTCGACGAGATGTTGTGGGTAGCTCAAATGGGGTTAAACTTGGGATGCAGGTTAGAGAACTTGGAGATTTATGGAGATTTGGATTCAGAGATTTTGCTTTACTGTTTTGGGAATTTGTAAATTTTATAATTTAGAGCTTAAGAAGTTTAGAGGTAATTTGGGGAAAATTCTAAAATTTGAGAATTTGGAATTTGAAAAATTAGAAGATGTAGAAATATGAGAACTATGGATGTATAGCAATAATTCTTGAATTTGAGAACTTGGGATTTTTAAATTTTGAAACCTCAAATTTTTCAATTTGAAATAGCTTGAAATTTTTAAGCACCGAATATTGGAACGAGAAATTTTAAATAAAAAAATGGTCAAAGTTAATAAACCAAGAATTCGTATCTTCAGAATTTGATACGTTCTTAACACTAACTTGTCATCGAGTTGTGAAATCAGATTGCACCCCCACAAATTTCTCTCGAAAAAACTGCCCTCCCTCGTAACCGCCAACAATCGTCGCTACTAAAAAGCACAGATTGCTCGGAATGATTAGTCCCCGACCGCTGAATCGCGTTATTTACAGTAAGTCAAGACGTGGAAGAAGTCGGAATGATCCACCCACAAGAAGCAAAGTACCTCAGGTTTTACGGGGCGTAACTTTTCGTTCGATTCGATTTGCATACCGGAAATCCGACCAGAAGAAATCTCGTCTCACGGTGACCGAACGATAGTCGGTTGAACACGCGTGTACGATTTGACCGACTTCGTTGGTCGTCGTGTTCTCGTTGATTCGATCGGTCTGTCTCGATCGGCACACACCATCGTGGACAAAGAATGAATACGAGTGGTAAATAGAGGCGGTCAGCAATAATCTTAATATATAGATATGCGAGCCGTGGCGCAAAGCACCACTGTGCGGTTTGCGGCTGAACGGTCCGATGAGCGATGTAACGAGGGAGCGGTGCAATTTGAAGCCACATACCAACGAGAATAACGCGTCGAAACGACCGACGGTGCTGGACCCCGAATGCGAGGCCATGTATATTCTAGTGTGCTTTGTAATTCGCGATTTCCTGCCGGTGATCCACGGCTCTCCATTATCACTGGCTCCCGATGTGGTCGCCTTGTCACCTTTTTCCTACGCTTTTTCCGATTCGTACTGCCCCCGCTCGTTACGACGATCTCACGGGGCTTCGAACGTTGCGATAGGGACGATACTTGCTCTTCAAGTATTCACTTGTGTTTTTCTTTCTAACTTGACAAATATTGGTGGACGATCAAAACTTAGCTATGACTGATTGGAACTCGTTATGAAAGTAATTCATCATCAAATCAAATTAATTGGTTAACAATCTTGTACTTGGTTAGCGTAGAGAATCTTGTGATTGATTAACGATCTCATCAGTTTAATGATCAAAACTCATCGTGTATTTAATTAACGATCTGAATCTATAGTTGTACTTGGTTAACGAAAAGAAGTCAGCTTATGACTGATTAAGGATAAAAGTCTATCATGCCATCATGCCATCATGTCACCATGTCAAAACTCACCATGTAATTGATCAACGATCAAAATCCATCGTATAATTGGTTAACGACGAAAATCCATCATACGGTTCGCTAACGATCAAAACCCATCTAATGATCTAAACAAATGATTTTCGCGTTTCGTACAAAATATTACTTTGATGAGTATTACAATATAATATTGTATGATGTATTAAATGAGGTAATAAATAACTACTTTACAGAATGAGAAATAACTTCTATTAAATGATAAATATCTTCTGTGGAATGAAGTAATAAATATCTTCTGCTGTATCAAATGAAGTGATAAATGACTTCTGCTAAATAAAACGACGAATAGCTTTATTTGAACAAAATTTCTAACTAAATTGCAAGGAACACCAACTTCTAACTAAACCCCTCTGATTAATAAACATACGTCTGCCTAAATCGACCAAACCTCCACCGATCTTCATATTGGAAGCTGCTCTTAAATTCCCGATATCTTACACGCTACCAAGGACTTTCGATACACCCTAGCTGATGGAAAGTATCGTTGAGTAAATTAGAAAGATCGTATCGTTTCGGAGACACCTGTATCGTGTCGCGCAATCGAGAAACACGACCGAAATACTCGTGTAGATCGGAAGATCGCACGACATTTTTTCAGCCCCTCACAACCCCCTCCGACAACTTCGTCCGAGGGTTGTTTCTTCCGTCATCAGGTTAGTTACGACGAGTCTCACCCCCGCGAAAAATAATAATTTAACAATTATCTGCGATCTCCGCGTTTCTCCTCTGGCATTCCGTTATTTTCAACGAGAGAAATATGCACTGGCTCTCTCCGAGCCGCGGTTCCCTGATAACCGTTTCGTTGTACACCGACGATAAAACGTCGTAATTTAAGAACGCTGAAAGTATCGCGGAACACCATTAAGGCGGTAAACGTTGGAGGGGTGAGTCAGAAATGAAGGATGCAGAAAATCTCAATGGTGTTGGAGTCATTAATTTGCGTGTTCTGATGTCTCGACGTTTGCTACTTCTTTACGTGAACGATTTCAGGAAATTATTATTGAATAGTTAGAGAGGGCGTTCGGTAAACGGTACAACTGTGAAGAGGGTTAATTAGCACGATAAAATAAGACAAAAATATAGAACTTTTTTTATATGGGACTTTGATTTTACCTACTTTGGGGTTTATACATATACACATATACATATAGAAATTGTTTGAATAGCGCATTTTGTTTCAGTAGATGTCATTTGGAACGATTGAAACTGAAATAATACGCTTTCAATTTATGTGAAGATGAGAATAATTTTTCTGCGGGTTATTTCACTATTTAATTATTAAAACAATATAATTTATTTTATAGTTAAATTTAGATTTCTGAAGGTACTACAATTAATAACTTCAAACAGAAAAATAAATAAATTATAACATGTGTATGTACATTATAATAAAAGATTTAGAAAATATGAATAAATGTTACACTCGTATAAACTAACACGTAGTGCACATATGCATTGACATACAGAAAACAAATTATCACACAAAATGTCCCGTTAATTGTCGATTTGTTCCAGTTCCCCCGACCCAATGGTATGAGTTTTTTTCTGTTTCGTACATAGATCATTTATCTTCGTTTGGATAGTAAGCGTGGATTGTCGTTTGTTTAACCGTGGTTAAATTTAGTCTCACAGCGGAACGTAATTTCGACGATTCGAATCAAAGAATCGGAGAACGTAGAAGAAACGAGAATTGGGGAAGAAAAAGGAAGGGGAAAAGAGAAAGGGAGGGAAGGGTGACAAGCTTTGAACGTAAAGAAGAAAAGACCGCTGCTGGAGAAAACAATTTGGAATTGGGAAAAGAAAGTTAGTGAAACGCACAAACATTTATAATCTCGATTCAATATTAAAGATTTAAAATGTTAAATAAAATAAATTTCAATATTAAAGATTATTATCATTGAAAATTTTGCTTGTAGTAAATTTCAATGTTAAAGATTTTTATCCCAGTAAATTTTATTGTTAAAAATTTCGATTGCATTAAATTTCAATGTCAAAGATTTCGGTCCTAGAAAATTTCATCCCGGAAAATTTTGATCAGGAAGGTCCAATATTAAAGATTTTCATCGTTAAAAATTTCGATTCCACTAACTTTCAATACTAAAAATTCCAACTCTAATAAATACACTAAACATTATTTTCCAACAATAAATCAGTACAAAGGTGTCCATAAATATGTACGAAGTATATCCCCCTTAAAAGATTTTTAAAAAAATACAAAAATGCCTAAGAACGCATAACTGCAGAATGAAAAGTTTCCACAAAACAGAAAGGCAGCGATAAAGAACGATACATCGACAGCTCATCAAACGTAACGAAACGTAAAATCGACAAACCATCGTAACAGCAGAAAGACGTCGAATCACTAGACTCTAGGGGATGTAACACGAGCGGAGGGGGTTAAGGAGTGGAAGGGTACGCATCTGTGGTAGGCGTTCGCGCGAGCGATGTACAAATAAACGTAGCGCACGTCTCGCACACCGACGTGGCCGTACAAGCTCATAAACAAAACGGCCGCGTTTTATTGGAATGTCAAAGCGGAATATTGGTATTCTTCGCGGGGACTCCCCAAAATATGTACGGTCGCGGGTTGCATATTAATGGGACGGGGAGGGAGCTCACGAGCCGGGTATCGGTCTCTCTTCTCGCATCCGGTTGTCAGCACCGGTCGTTAGATCACCGGCGCCACGGTAGTTGATAGCCGCTACGAAACTCACCTTTCCATTCTAAGTTTAGCTGGACTACGCTTCTTCGGCGGGCCCAGAACTTACGTCTTCATCGAGCTCGATGGAGTAACGGAAATCGGACAATGGCGACCCACATCCATCCTCGATCGAAACTGTGCCGATTTCGAAAACCTCCTGAAACATTTTATTTAGGACGATTTTTAGGAGAATAGATATTTACAGTTTTATTTTATACGATAATATGATCAGAATGATATTTAGAGAATTACATGGTGAGTGGGTTTGCAGACCCGGCACCTCGTGCGAATTCGTATGTCTATTTAGAAAGAGTACCTGCTGTAAACATGTAGGTAGTACAAGAATGAAATGTAGAGATTTTTAAATCGTTTTCAATGCTTAAATTTGTCGAAAGATATATCAAACATGATTATTATCGATTTCGACTAACGTGATGACGACTAACGTTAACACTTTAATCTCCGCTCACACAACATGTGACGATTGATGAACGTGGTTGCTTCAATAATTATCGTACATAGGAAAATATTAAATTTGTCATTTGTAATTGTGGTTTTCGTTTGTTTCATGAGTATGTCACATGTTGAATTATTTCGTGAATTTACATAAAGTTTTTTTAAATTAATTCTTCAAAAACATTGTCGGCCCCTGATGACCAGGTACTTTCGTTAATATTGAGCTATAGACTCCATTGGTTTCAGTTTCTATGCGTCAAGCATTATCGATGACACCAAAACACGATACATTTAGAGAACATAATATTTACAAAATTACATGATAATGTGGCGAGTATGATATTTAGAGAACGATATGATAATACGAGTATGGTAGAGGAATACAGGTCGAGGATGACAAACAAGATATTTCATATTCTGAATGAAATGGATACCACGTAGTTATGTAACGTAATTCTTTCAAACTGCCATGGAATTACATGTTGCTCGATAGGAATTCTCAAAAATTATACGGATGGTTAACGTCTTCGGGAAGAATGTATATGCTAATGAGAATCGATCGGTACGATCAGCTGTTGGCCTAATAGCCATCGTGAATCCTCCCCGAAGCGAACGGCACAGATAAACCGAGCCTCCCTCGTCTCAAGGGAACATTCTGCGAGGCTCGTTCTCTTATAAATATTGCAAACGCCTAAATAAAGCGGAAAACTGCCGTATGTCAATCCGTTGATCCAAGAATCCTGCGATCTGCTTGCCAATCTGCAACTTTTATCGTTTGAATACCTCTTATCAAGTTCGACAATTTTAGAAACAAGACTACATATCTTCAGCAAAATTTAAATAAGGCACTTTTATCTTAAAATTTTAATGATATTCGAGTTGTTTAAAATTAAAATTAATAAGTTCTTTATACTCGTTTTAATTATTATTTAGATCTGATTTATATCGATTTCTCCACAAGCAATATAGCAACGTCAACATCGATTATATCAAAGTTCATGATTAGATTTCATAAAATTTAGATCCAACTTTATTATTATATAAGTTTGATTTATGTACGTAACTTTCTCTACGATTATTTCATTTCGTAATTTCTTTATAATTTCCCATCAACGTTATTCCTTTGTATTTCAAATATGAATATAAATATGCAGATCTACTTTTCCGTCAAAAATTATAATTAGGATTATGGTTTACTTTACATCGGATTCGAAGTAGAGTAGAACAGTGATTATTCAGACAGACGGACCATAAATAAGTGCGTATTCGTTCTTCAACCAATGTGACCTAGATTTATGAAGCGTATGCAACGGTGCATCGATTAAAATATCGTCATTGTATCTATGATTACAGTAGACTGGCGTTATATCGTCGTAAATGAAATTAAAGGAACGAGAAATTTGAGTGATCTTAAAAATTTGCAGTAATATCACATATGGCAATGCAATGCATAGCGATATAACGGGTATCATTGCAATACGTAGTGATGCAGTTAGAAATAGATATACTATGAGTAGTTTTATAACGTGTACATATAACGCATAGAGATGCCTTGCATGGCAATACAATGTGTGATTATAGTACAACATGTAGAAGTATGATACGTGGCAATATAACGTGTAGTAATAACACGCATAGAAATACAACATGTGGCGATATAATGCGAGCATGTACAACGTGTAGAAATACCACGCGTGGCTATACAACGCGTAGAAATACCACGCGTGGCTATGCAACGCGTAGAAATACCACGCGTGGCTATGCAACGCGTAGAAATACCACGCGTGGCTATACAACGCGTAGAAATACCACGCGTGGCTATATAACGCGTAGAAATATCACGCGTGGCTATACAATGCGTAGAAATACCACGCGTGGCTATACAACGCGTGCAAATACCACGCGTGGCTATGCAACGCGTAGAAATACCACGCATGGATATACAACGCGTAGAAATACTATGCGTGGATATACAACGCGTAGAAATACCACGCGTGGATATACAACGCGTAGAAATACCACGCGTGGCTATACAACGCGTAGAAATACCACGCGTGGCTATACAACGCGTAGAAATACCACGCGTGGCTATATAACGCGTAGAAATATCACGCGTGGCTATACAATGCGTAGAAATACCACGCGTGGCTATACAACGCGTAAAAATACCACGCGTGGATATACAACACGTAGAAATACCACGCGAGGCTATACAACGCGTAGAAATACCACGCGTGGCTATGCAACGCGTAGAAATACCACGCGTGGCTATGCAACGCGTAGAAATAGCACGCATGGATATACAACGCGTAGAAATACCATGCGTGGATATACAACGCGTAGAAATATCACGCGTGGATATACAACGCGTAGAAATACCACGCGTGGATATACAACGCGTAGAAATACTACGCGTGGCAATAGAATACACGGTGATATAACACGTAGGAATACCACTCGTATTAACTCTACAATTAACACTACGACAATGCGTAAGACTACTACGATTATCAATCGAAGGCGTAGCAATACCATACGTGGCAATATAACGCGAGGCAATCTAACATTTCATGATCCTATATCCCACTCAATAGTTACTAGTAAAAATCCATTAAATGAATCAAATTGAAAAATAAATAAAAATTACAATAAGCAAACACTGTAAATTTCCTAATAAAAGTACCTAAAGTAAGCACTCGAAAAATTACCCATAAAAGTGATATAAAAACGAATAAACCATACAAATGTTTGCAAAATCGCAATTGATATTTTCTAAAAAAGTGATATCGTTAATTTGATTTTGTTCCTGGCAGCACCTACCCACAAACAGCATACGTATTACTTTTTCGAGCGAAATTCTATTAGTTACTGTCTCGGATTCGTATATTAAAAGGGTTTCAGAGCCGGGCGAATACGCATGAAAGTCGCGTCGGCATTGTAACTCGATTTTCGTAACCCGATCCCGTATGGTAATGCCGCGACTCGAAACCGGGTTAACGTAGGCGAGAGAATGTTTAACCTGGTCGACGTAGGATGCGTATTGTTATTTTAATAGGTATTATTTGATTTTAAAGTTCAGTGAATGCCGGTGTGTTGCTGAAGGGGGATTTGATTGCTTCGCCGATAAGGGTCGAACCCTATTATTTCGTTCTCCAATCCCTTCTATTTCCTAGCGGCGGCTTTCGCTACGACACATTCGCACATGAAGAAACGGCTACTTTCCTTTATCCCACCGGAAGGAACGCTGATGTGTCGATAGAATTCGACTTACTCTTCGTTAGGCTACAACTGAAAGTTTCATCGATTTGGCAAACGTTATAAAACGTCGATTATATGTAAAGGTATTTTACATTTGTATCACCCAGGTACTTTTACATTCGTATCACTTTCATATGATGCAGAGTTCATTTACACGTTCACATACTTTTAGAATTGATATTAGACAAAAAAAAAGAAATATTGCATGACATTGATGTCTTTATATTTTTAGCAATTTGAAATAATTATTGCTGACTGTCCTAATCAAATGTTGATACACTATAAATATTGATGTAAGACGTAAAAATGAGAGGAAATTTTAAACGGCATAGTTGTTAGTAGTTTTTACATTTGTAGCAGTTTAAAATAATTTATACAGACTGTTCCAAGAAAATGTCTACACATCTTGAATATTGATACCAGATATAAAAATGAGGAAATAGTATTGAATGACATTGATGTTTTCAGTCGTCTTTACCTTCATAGCAATTTGAAATATATAATTAATATAGGTAGTTCCAATGAAATGTTTACAGACTTTGAATATTTACATTAAACGTGAAATTGAAAGAAAAAATATTAGGTAACATTGTTATTCTTAACGGTTGTTTCTGATGCATTGATTATGTTCAATGAATTTTACAAAAACTTTAATGTTTATGTACCATCATATCAAATACCGTTTGATTTATTCTTAAAATGGTGGTCGTTTAGAATTTTCATAATTTTAAAACAGGTTACATCAATTTAATTTTTGTAAATTTTATTTATTAAAATAAAAAACATGGTGTTTCAACAACACTGTCATAAGTACCGTTAAAGCACAATATTTATTTTAAAATAGGTTACATCAATTTAATTTTTGCAAATTTCATTTATTAAACTAAAAAACATGGTGTTTCAACAACACTGTCATAAGTACCGTTAAAGCACAATATTTATTTTAAAATAGGTTACATCAATTTAATTTTTGCAAATTTCATTTATTAAAATAAAAAACATGGTGTTTCAACAACACTATCACAAGTACCGTTAAAACTCAATATTTATTTTGAACCCCTATTAAAAACGTTATAGTCGATCGAATATGGTCAGATCTCGATCAGAATTAGCGGTTGCGTTAGGAAAAATCCAAACGAGGAAGCGTGCTTCTGTATGCCGGTTGATTTGCCACAAAGGGGACGAAATAGACTAAAGGGAAGAGGGGTTGAGCCGCTAAACTCGCCTCCAGTAAATAGAGTCTAATCAACTGCGGGCCTTGGCCGATCGGCCAGATTTCGACCTAAAATGGCCCCATTGTACCGCACTCTCTCGTACACTCCACGTGCTGCTATTTCGACTGCACCTACTTTTGTTAAATAACGGCACTGCGAAACTTTCTCTTTCTTCTCGAACTGGTCACATTTTTTTTCGACGGTTGGTGCTGAATTTTTTATTCATCGGATTGCTCGAGTTTACAATTACATTATTACCCAATCGAGTTTTTATTTGCATAATTTTTAATGTCATTCGTGAGATTTGTGATTAAGATATTTTTAAATTATGTTATTGTTGTTGCTGGCATTGGTACTTTTGTTATAGGACATTTCTAGGATTGAAGGGGAAAATTTTAGTAATAGGGATTGAGAAAATTTTTGTACTGGGGTTCAATGATGGTGGAATTAAAATATTGCAGATTTGAGGTTAGGGGGATTGTGGATAATTTGAGGATTTGGAAATTTCAAAAATTTGAGGATTTGCTAAAATGTGCAAAGTTTGGAAACATGGGGATTTGAGGATTTGGTGATTTGTAAATGTGAGAGTTTGGAGTTTTTAAAATTTAGGGATTTCGAGATTTAAAGATCTGGGACTTAAGAGTCGGCTGATTTGGGGATTTGACAATTCGAAAATTTGAAGATTATAGAGTTTGACAATTTGAAAACTGTCAATTTTGGAAATTTTTAATTCGAAAAAATCTAAAAATTATTCAGTACATTTTATTTAAAAATTTGAAAATTTAGTCCTTTTAGTTCCTGTCTACCCACTAAAAATGAAATACAACCCCAACTGCAAAAATTGCAGAAGTAACAAAAAGAGATAAAAAGGATTAAACTCCCCCATAAATTTCGTTGCTGTAACAGAGGAGCACGTTAACAAAATCTTCGCGGTCCTAGACAAATAGCGTACGAAGGATAATTTCGGCGCAAGGGTCGTCGTCCTGCGAAACGAAGTTAGACCGATCGGCTCCTTGCGGGGTGAACAGAGCCGGCGAAGGATAATTAAGTAAACCAAGAGGGGTGGCTCGTGAGACGAGACCGCGAGACACCCCTGTCTACCATGTTTTTTTTTCCACTGACAACGTGGAAAAAAATTACACGATATGTACATCGTGCTCCACCGGAAGGGGACTGAGAAAATTCATCTTGCTAATCTGTTTCGACGACAAGCGTAATTGGAAAAAGAGAGCGCGAAACGAGATGCACGAATGGCGGGATCTAAACAGCTTTTGATGGATCTTTTTCCTCCAAAAGTCATCGTTTTGTGTCGAACTGTGGATGCAATATGGAGACCCTTTTGGCGATGAGAGAAAAATGTGAGACAAAAAGTGGGATACGAAAGATGTTTTTAGGATTAATAAAATATAGGGTATTGATTAATTAGGTGCATTAGGTGTATTGACTAATTTAATCTACTGAAATAATTTTGTATTATTGTATCTTAATTGTGTCAAATATTTTATATTTACATTTGCGTTGTTACATTTTGTTCCAATGTTCCAATGTATATTGAAATATTCAAATCTGGTAAAGTTCACATTTTTACCTAAAGTTAAAATATTCGATTAATTTGCATGATTGTAGGACTTAAATCTTCCATCGAACATTTTCTTAGGTTTTGAAACTTTGTATACGTAAATTTATCAAACTTCTAACTTAATAAGTCGGTAAAGATTCATCTTCATATTCGAAAGTTACGTCGTACGAGTTAATTGTACGATTTGATTACAGTAAAGAAAGGATGGTATTGTTGTATCAATTAGAACAATCCTGTAGTTTCATTTCGTTTCTGGTAAGCTTGAAAACGCACGGGCCGCCCTACTGCTGCGAATTCACTTTGTACAATTACGTGAAATGATGCCAGGGAAATGTAAATGCAGAAGGGATGTGCGAGCAAGTATGCTAATAACGTGACCTATCTTCGTGATACTCCAACATTAAATCTACATTGTATTTCCCTACGTAAGAGGATAGTTCTGTATTTCTAGCGAAATTATATTTTAACGAAAATTTTCATATTTCCATACGGAACTATAGTTTATGTACAATTTTTGTAAATAAATTGCTTGCACACTTTATTATAATAGTTCAACAGAAAGTTTATTATTGTGTTCATGTTTAATATTGTGTTTACAATCATTTTAAGATTGTCAACGTAAGTCTTCTAATATTTTTTTTACTATTTTTATATTTGATACTAACATTCATGTACGTACATATTTTATTAGTCTATATATAGCAGGTACATTAATATTAAATTACTTTAAACTTCTTCATCAAACTCTACTATCGTTTCACTTTATAATACAAATCTTTCAATAAAGAATCTTGTCTGTCTATAAACACCCCTGTATTAATCTTCTTCAACTCTTCCACCCTTACAATTCAAGTTCAAGTCACAAACGGGTGTATGAACACCCTTAGACTCGTCTTTTTCAACCCTTTTACCGTTATCTACTCTATAATTTCACTGTTAAATTCAAATTTCCCAAGTCACAATCTAATCTAACCCCATGTTAATCTTCTTTAACTCTGATACCATGTTCAACAATAATTTCTATGTACAATTAAAATTCTTCAAGTCATAAACTCAACTACCTATGAGCACCTCTAGATTCATGTTTTTCAACCCTTGTACCATGTAGTTTCATTTTGAAATTTAATTTTTTCAGTTCTATCTACCTACAAATGTAAATTCATGTTCTTCAATCACTTTACTATACAGTTTCACCTTGTAATTTAATTCTTTTAGATCATAAACTCGCCTATCTATAAACATCCCCAGACTCATATTCTCCAACCATTTTGTCATATAGTTTCACTATGTAATTTAATATTTTCAATTCATAAACTTGTCCATCTATAGACATCCTCGAGGTTCATATTCTATAACACTTTTACCATACAGTTTCACCTTGAAATTTAATTTGTTCAAGCCATAAACTCGCCTATCTATAAACACCCTGTAATTCGTTTCACCCCTTTACCATCATCCATCTCACCTTCCAATTCAAATTCCTCAAATCACAACATTGTCAACGAACACCTCCATAATACTCAAACCCTGCATCACCTCTTCAACTCCATTTCTTTCGTTGAATCGTTATTATTTATCAGCTCGTGTTCTCCGCGAAGCCCGGAGGCGAAAGAAGAAGAGCGACGGTGTACGCGCTTAATTTCCAAGAGGGTGCCGGGCAATAATCGCCGACAATAAACGCGAATCGCACTTGATTATTATGATTGTTCGACTCCTTTCTGCAGAACCCTCAAATAACTTCGTTTCTCGTTAGTAGCTGGCTGCCACCCCTTGTGACGGTGAAAACGTAGGGAGGTTCCCGGGGGCGGGGAAGGGGTGGTCGAGGGCAAAGTGGGGGTTCGACGTTTCCGTCTGCGGGGCAGAAGGTCGGAGGGATGAACGACAGCGTTGCAATTTGAAAAATTACAGGCGCCGAACGCACCCCCGCACCAGACACACGTACACACATGTACACCCTCCGCGTTTTTTGCATTCCTGTTAGCCTCGAGACGAACGATTCGTAAAAATTGAAAGCCTTTCTCTGCTATTCGTATGCACTGAATGAGTCGCGTTTCGACGATGAATTTGCAATTTTTTAAAGCGATATCCGAGCAATTACGAAAAGATCAGAACAGAATATACCGAAGGGGTTGGTAGAGATTTATGGACGATTAACTCGTGTTATAACAGATTCATAGTAACTTAGGGGTTGTTAAAATTGTTTAAGATACGTTACGCGCATTTGGACATAATTTATAATTATAATTATTGGCATTTAATATTGACATTTATTTGACAAGGTTCAATTCTACTCAATAGTGTGTTAATTCATGATGTAAATAATGTAAACTAAATTCTAAACCACGTTAATAATTTTTAAATTATCTAAATAAAATTGTAAAATCGTACTCTTTTCAGTAAATATTTTGTTCGTATTTGGAAGTGTTCAAGCTATCTCTTTGAACGCAGAAAATTTGATTCTGATTTCAATCAAATAATCGATAAATCACAGTTATTTTTCGGTCGCTTAAATCCAGCCCGATGTTTTTCATTTTACAAGGCAGGTATTCACGTATTCTCGAGCGTACAACGTTTTACCCTAACTGTAATTTTGCGGGCAATCCCCGATCAACTCAACACGCCGCACAACCCTCGTATAATCAATCCGTTTAATCGGATTAATTTGTTAGCAGAATAAGACGCAATGATCCGGTTGTTTCCACGAGATCGCACGGCACTGATTCCTGTTTGTTTTTCCGATAACTTCGTTTGAATACCCTTACAGCATCACCCTCTTAGCTTATAAAATGTCTACAGATACATTTCCTAATCCCAGAGTTGATTATACATATATTAGTCTTTCATCGAATGGTTTCATGAGTCAAATTTAATTTACAAAATAGGGGTAGGTACTTTTTTAATTTTTATGATACGGTGATATGTACAGGAATCAAAAACTGGATTTAACAAATTGTTTGCATAATTTTAAATGTAAATTTGAAATTATTTTTATTTAATTACCACATGGAAATTTGAGGAATTAATTAATTTAAATGTATAACTTGTTTGGTTGATATTGGTGGTTGTAGACAGTGGTCGTCAAATTCCTAAATTACCTGATTCTTGAATTTCAAGTTTTTTATATTTCTAAATTGTCAAGGTTACGTATTGTCATATTCCCAAAATTCCAAAATCCCAAATTCCTAAAATTCCAAAATCCCAAATTCCCAAATTCCCAAATGCCCGAACACCCAAATGTCCAAATGCTCAAATTCCCCAATTCCCGAATTCCCCAGTTTCCCAATTTCCCAATTTCCCAATTTCCCAATTTCCCAATTTCCCAATTTCCCAATTTCCCAATTTCCCAATTTCCAAATTCCCAAATTCCCAAATTCCCCAATTCCCCAATTCCCCAATTCCCCAATTCCCCAATTCCCCAATTCCCCAATTCCCCAATTCCTCAATTCCCCAATTCGCCAATTCCCAAATTCCCAAATTCCCAAATTCCCCAATTCCCCAATTCCTCAATTCCCCAATTCGCCAATTCCCAAATTCCCAAATTCCCAAATTCCCCAATTCCCCAATTCCCCAATTCCCCAATTCCCCAATTCCCCAATTTCCCAATTCCTCAATTCGCCAATTCCCAAATTCCCAAATTCCCAAATTTCCCAATTCCCAATTCCCCAATTCCCCAATTCCCCAATTCCCCAATTCCCCATTTCCCCAATTCCCCAATTCCCAATACCTAAATTTCTAAAATCCCAAATTACCCAATTCCCAAATCCCCAAATCCCCCAAAAGTCCCTAAATCCCCAAATCCCCAAATCCCCAAATCCCCAAATCCCCAAATCCCCAAATCCCCAAATCCCCAAATCCCCAAATCCCCAAATCCCCAAATCCCCAAATCCCCAAATTCCCAAATTCCCAAATCCCCAAATCCCCAAATCCCCAAATCCCCAAATCCCCAAATCCTCAAATTCCCAAATCCACAAATACCCCAAAAAGTCCCGAAATCCCCAAATTATGGAACTACCAAACCTCCAAATTTTCAAGTTATCAAAAATACACCACACGAAAACGAAGATGACATACACCTACACACCAAGTTAATCAACCAGATCAAGATCGCGTAAGAATCTCCACTTTTGATGAAAAGATTCTATCAGCAAAGTTACAATCATTATTGTAAATTGAACAGGTCAATCGATCGGTGTTCATGACAGCCCAAGTTCCTGGAACGTGTTTCCCATCGTTGTTTTAGAAAGCTCGCTTCTGTATCGGAAAACCGTTCAGATTTATGGTATACTTCCATGAAGACTCGAGCAAAAGTTTCGTGGTGAAGTATGATTCTGCTTCTTGTTCGGTCGAGATCGGACAGCGCGATAATAATTGCTACGAAATGTCAAGTGTATCAACAAGAATCTTACTTGTACCTTAGACTAACAGATAAGGAGATCCTAAAAAGAACATGGGACATATTTGTATAATATTTAAGACAATTCACTGTTACATGCAAATTTTTACTTTCATTTGAAATTTTCACTTTTGTGTTCCTTATACTTATAACGTTATAATCAGTACTCTAGTGTATTTATTTTTATTTTTATTTTTGTGGGTTCTTGTTAAAATTTGTTTATTTTTTTTATTCGAGTCTTTTGTGTTAATTTATTGCTTCATGAATTTGTCTATTTTTTATAGACTTTTAGTTTAATATCTTCCACACATAATTTCGAGCAGAAGTATTATACTTCTTTGTTCTCATTTTTAATTCTTTTTGAAATTTTGTATAGTTTGTACATAATGATATAGAAGATAAACACACTTCATTATTATATGATACCTTCATAATTAAAATACATCCAATAGTGAGAGACATCTATATAGACCTAAATGTACACATAAAGGATATAGTCTAACTACAAGCTACCATTTTTATTTTAAGTGATACTACCAAGCCAATTAAACATTTTTTAATTGAAACCTCAATGTGTCAGCTACAACATATCATCCCTTGCCATAAATACACATAAATCGAAATATATTTTTCGCCTAAATGACTCGCTTCCTCTCAGAGCTGATTTTGTGGAACTATAGACTAAGATCATAACCTCTTCCTCCGACTTAGTTCATCGATCGATTTTCAAAATTTTCGTCATGAAGAAATTTCGATATCGAGCAGTAAGAATCGCGCGCATCTGGAGAAAGGACACGTGCACGGAGCATGGGAAGCACTTGTTCCGATGGCCCGATCGCAATCTCTCTGATGATGCCGGTACACCGCAGCCCGCGGTACGTGTTTGTCGGAAATTCTCGATTACGCGAAGGAAGAGGGCCGGTTTATTACGAGCACGTGGGAGGACTCGGCGTGGCACGTAACACAGTAGGTAATACGTGTGGCAAGACGAGAAGTGGCGAGGCGAGGCGAGGCGCGAAGGTTTCGGTGCGTTACGGTGTCGCTGGGAACACCATAAGATAGGGTCTCATTATTGTAGCTACGCCGTTTACTAAATTGCCGCCCTAGGCTGGGGTTACCGTCGCGCCGGGCAAAACGGTCTGCCTCAGCGAGACTAAACCGCTGGACCAATTAACTTTCAATTAGAGAATAGAGATAACTCTTATCGCGTCCGCGAGGGCGGATTTTATGGGGCCCTTCTTTATCCCCCGGACGACGTTTATGTCCGCGCTGATGCATGATCCTCGAAAGGGTTAGATAAAGATCGTTTATACACATAAAAGTGATATCCGATTCAAGAAGCTACCGGGTTCAACGGGTCTCCGTTCGATAAACCGAACAGGGGTTAGGTCGATAGGTGGCTATTTGATCGAACAGCGGTTACCTACAAGAAGGCGATAGTGGTTTGCTATGGGAGTTTAGATAATCTTCGATGCGTTTGATCGATAATTAGCGATTACAAGTGTTCTTCGCATTCGTATTTCATTCTCCTTTCTATTCTCACTGTAATTGTACCTGAGTGATTTTATTATACAATGCTCGGAGATCTGATGTGTCTAAGTAAGACTAACAATTATAGCATGTATGTCGCGTGGAAATTTTATGATTAGTTATTTTAAAATAATCAATGCAATATTTATAACAGTTTAAACGTATAATATTAGCACGTGCAATTAAAACTAGACTGAAGGCTCTAAAAACAGAGTACGCATTCATTACGTACTGCAATCAAGATTATACCAATAGGAGTGGAACCTTCATTTACCCAATTATTCACCTCACAATTGAATTATTAAAATTCTTTCGCCTTAAGAATTCATTACCTAATTTTACATGATAACATATCTTTACAGTAGAGTAGTGAATATGGCCGCCGTTCAAAGACGCGACGGCCGATGCCAGAGCGGCAATTAATTGGCCCGGCTTGGCGTCGGCCACGTAGACAATCAAGAATTTAGAAAGCCGCGTTCTTCCTGGAAAGCGCTGCTTCCTGAACGAAACAGCCCCTGTTTGCCCGCTCCGCGCTTGCATACCGATTAACAGCGAGCAGAAGAGCCGATCAGACGAGGTGGCACGATGTGCTGCCTAGAAATCGTTCCGTTTCGTCTCGTTACCGGTCGAGCGTCGTCCCCACAAAGACAATCACAAAATGCCAGCTCGTCGGTATTGTTCTCGGCGCGCGTAAACACACAGAGAGAACGGTGGCCGGGCAACGAGACGAGCAGCCAACGAACACGGGACATCCATATGTATGATTATGAGGACGGGAGTTATCACCGAACGAAGGAGAGTCTCGACGAGGAACGAGCCCGCAGCTAAGTTCATATTTGTGCATTACGCTCACGTGCAACGATACAATAAGGAATCCTTCGTATCGGGGGATGCATGCTAAGTACCGGGGCCGTTTGCTTGCTCGCTCGTTGCACCCACCAGACTCTTCGCCACGATTTCTTTCTCGTCCACACACACGGTAGCCGATACTTTTCCCCGTCTAACTTACCTGCCAACACTGATTGGATGTTCGATGAATTAATTCCCGGTTGGTAAGCCCTTAAACGATCGGAGGCCTCTTCCTTCGCTTGGGAACAATGGAACTTGCTATTAAGCGAAATAAGGGAGACTACACTTTCTTGGAAACGCTCGTTGCACGGTACTTCTGATGTGCTGGATTAGTAGGTGCAGAGCTGAATCGTCGGCAGAGGAAAACGCGAAGCTAATTGCTTATGGGGCCTAATGCATTTATCTGCTGGGCTATAATTGTGTAAAGCGCGTGTAAGAGTTACCTGAGGTAAACGGTGTTTCTAATAATTAGAGTTCCAAGAAGAATGAATAAGGAATTTATTCATTATTTATTCAAATAGGAACTTTATTTATTTAATTTGCATGATCGATTCCAAACTTCCTTTATAATTTGGAACAAAATAATGCAGTACGGTGATGTATTGAAATAATAGAGATATAGTAGAACATTAAAATAATGGAACAGTGAAATAATAGAATAATGGAATAGTAAAATATGAAATTTTAAATTCGTAACAGAGTAATATAGTAAAATGGTAAAATGTAGCAGTGGAATAATAAAATGGTAGAAAAAGAAAAAAACAAAGTAGCAAAATAACAAAATACTAAATTAATAAAACAGTAAACTACAAAGCTAGTAAACTAGCAAAATAACAAATTAGTTAAATTCCAAAATACTAAAATAGTAAAACAGTGAAATAATCGAATAGTGCTAGATTGAGAAAACATAGTCATATAAATAATGAAATTAATTACATGCGCATATTTCTCCATTTTACCATATAAATACGAAGCAATGCACGTGTAATTTTCACTCGTATTTGACGCGTTTTTACTGGCTACCTGTGTCGCGCATCGCATCGATTTCTCGGCTATTTTATTACGTGTCGCGCATTCTCTGGCGTAATTGCACAAAGACGTTGCGTGAGATAAATCGACGATCAATCAATGATTGAGTAACAGAAAAAGTCGCAGTCTATGAATATCCATGAGAGGAACCCTTCTTCTCGTTTCGCGAAACAAACAGAAATATGTTATTTCTAGCACCATCGTTTCCGGCTTTCTACTTACCAATTGCGCATTATGAAATATTCGATAATGTGTACGGCTTTAAAGATGTCATTTGATTAATAGTGAAATAGGTCCCTGTCTCATCTACAGATAGCAATTTTTTAAATTTTAGACTTCAAGGATTTTAGTACATCAAACTTTTGCAATTTAAAAATTTCAGAACTTCGAACTTTTCAGAACTTGTGAACTTTAAGACCGACAAGACTTTCGAACTTCTTTGAAATTTTAGAATTCTAGAACTTCAGGATTCTAAATCTTTGCAACTCCTTAAATTCTCAGAGTTGCGTTATGAATGAGTGGATAATTCAAAAATTTCTGGTCCTTATTCCACCTTTGGTTGTTTCCAACCTCAAAATATCTGTCACCTCAAACTCCATGTACTAAAACTTGTACCATTCCCTTATCCATAAAACCAAACGAAGTTGAAAAGTATTATAAAATATCAACAAGCGTGTGCATGATCCGAAGAAAATCGGAAAGTCAGTATCGCGCTTTGAGGGTTAAGAATCGTCGGTCGCGCACGTGGCTCGCTTACGGGCCACTTCCGGGGAACGTCGCCCTTGGCTCGCGACAAGGTGGCCTCTCCACTGCTGGTAGGTGTACGATCAGAGGTTCTTAACCATCCGGCAAACGTCATTAGCAGCGGTGGGCGGGGCCAGTGGCGCGACGGTGGTAACCGCAGCCGCTTCGGAAAGTGCGATGTTCGGAGTGCCGCGCGGTTATCCCGTCTGTCCGATGAACAAAAGGGTGCAGTGACGCAAGTGTCTCGCGAGTGCGCGGTGTCGGTGTTGCGGTGGCGGCGGAGGGCGTGTTCGACCGCGCAACCGCGTCACCCGATTGGCCGAGGCGACCGTGTCGTGGGCGGGGCAAGCCCGCCCATCGTTCGGCGCACACTCTCGCGCCCTCTTTCTCGCTCCTCTTTCCGCCAACGAGGGTTGTCTCGCTCGCACGACAGTGCTCTCCGTGCGGTTCACGTTACAGAGCCGGTACAGTCCGGGCTAGTCTGTCGTTCGGTCACGAACCAGCCGTTTAAGTTGTCTGCAACCCCCGCATCGTGTGCGTGATCGAAGGGACCGACCTGGACCTGTAACAGCTGGTCCACGACGCGACAGTCCGGGCGTCGAGTTGTTGACACGCACGTGCGCGCGCGTGAACCCTCGTCTTCGGGCACCGTTCCTTTTTTTTTCTTCTATCCGTTTCGTTCGATTCCGCGTTTCGGGTGATGCCGATGAAACGGTGGTTGGATGATGACGCGGGAAGAGGACGGTTCGCGCGATGGACGATGATCAGCCGCAGAATATGACTGTTTCGCGGTGTGCCGGTTTTGTTCAGTGTTGTTGTTGTTGTTGTTACCGGGTCGTGAACAATCGGTGGTGCACGGACGACGAGCAGTGGCAGTGATCGAAGGAATCGGAAGAGAAGGAAAGGGAGAGAAAGAGGGAGATATATTGAGAGGGAGAGATTTATTAAAGGAAAAGAGAGAAAGAGAGAGAAAGAGAGATGTTGCCGTATCAGATGGCCATGGATTATGGGGGCTTTCAACGACAAAGCCCGGTCGGGGTCGGTGTCGGTGTCGGCGTCGATGTCGGCGGACCCCATCAAGGGGCCGCTGGGGCGCTCAACATCAACCCCGCGTTCACGCACTCCTGGTTCGTACCGGCGGACCTCTGTGTCCCGTACAAACAGAGTCAGGGTCCTCTCCTCGAGCCAGGGCATGTTGTTTCTCTTATACTTATTTTTTCTTACTATCGCACACCGTTTCGAGTACATGGGCGTTCGGGACAGCGATACCGACTTCTAAACTAATCGACTCTTCGTCTAAGTTCTAACACTTCTTTCGAAATAATTCTACCGAGAGAAAATTCTTTTATACGACCATCTTCTTATATAATACTTCTTTGAAGATAAAATTATTTTACAGGATAATTTTGTAAAAATCATTCTTTAATAATAACATTCTCCGACACGACGATTTTCTGAATATAATTCCTTGAAGACAAAGCTTTGCATGATAATTTTCTAAATATAATTTCTTGAAAATAAAATTCTGTTCGACAATTGGGTGAATATAGTAATCATTATTGGAATGCGAAATGATGTATTTTGAAAAAGCTGTAGGGGTTTTTTGTTGTAATGAAAAAATTTTTTAAACTTTTGCTATCATAGAATACTATTATTACTATTATAGAACAACAAATTATAGTTGTCCATCAACGTTATATTTGAATAAGGGTTAAAGGCTAATGCGACAAACGCGTCAACGATTTCAATCATGTTCTTCATTGTGGACAAATTTAAGCAATTAAATTTGACGCTAATTACATATATTTCATGATAATAATATTATTGTATTATATTATGAATCTCCTAAAATAACATCTGAATATATTACAAAACTTCATACACGCGTTAAATTATATTAACCTATACCTAATTTAAAACCAACAAATGATATGAGAATTTTAATACAAGAATTTAGTGATAAAATATACAAATATCCTACGAATGTTGCTATCTGTATCCAAAAAACAAAATCAACAGTGGACCTCTACTCTCACTTCTTAAAGGGAATTAATACATTTATTAAAAGTGAGGATACATTTGACGTCTGCGTTTCTTTCTGAACATTTTGACAATCAGCATTTAATAGATTTAATGGTAATGATTTTTTATTTTTGTCCATTGCTCGAAACAGTGTGTACCGTGTCGGCGTACGTTTCGAAAAGTAACACATTTCGTTTGTCTTCCGAAGGCTATACATTTTTAATTCATAACGAAATAGAGCACGTTCTTGGTCGTTTTCATCAGTAACTAGTAATTTTTTGTATTAATACAAAATCATGACCGTCGCTGAGAAAGTTAATCCTCTCATACATAATCACGCATAAAGACATTTATATAAACTGCTTTTTCTCAGTTATTGTTGACCGAAAGTACACATTTTATTCATGATATTCGTATAAGCTCATTTCTTATTATTTTAAAAGCTATTTGCAGTAACGCCTTATTTAAATGATATATTTCGAACGATGAATGTAAAACTAAAAAACAAGAAAACAGCCATTTATTCAACTCTTAAGTTTCAATTATACAGTAACAAATTAAAAAATCAAACTAAATACTTAGCTGTATTACAGTGCGTCTGACCATGTACGTCACTTTCCACTGTGGCACTCGACGCGTTAGCAGCGAACATAATTCACAGTTCACCGTGGATTATGCTAAACTTTACACACTGCGACGAAAAGTAGCATGTTTCGTTTACCTTATCAATCTCAGAATATTTTACAAAATAACGTAGATTTTCGGTAACTAGATAGATATAGGAATATAGGGACATATGTATTTTCAAGATTGTAGAAATTTTCAGAATACGTAAAGTTTTGAGGAATGTGGAGATTTTTTGCGTGTAGAAATGTTGAGAATATCGTGATTTGGTAGTTTTGGGATTTTGGAACCTATGAAATGAAGAAGATATTAAGTAAGGAGAAGGTATGATATTATGGAGATATGAGAATATGGAGAGACGGGAGGATATTTGGAATTTGAGAATTTAATAACATGAATAGGGATATAGGTATGATGTCTGTAGCTACGGATATTGGGATGTAAAGATGTCGGGATTTAGTTATTACTTGATATTTCAAGACATAAGTAATACGGAACTAGGAACATTTGGACGTAGGAATACGTAGTTCCTTGAGGACGTAGTACTCAAAGAACACATGGTACTTGGATATAGGAACTTAAGAGTATCAAGATGTCGTGATATGAGGATATAGGAATATTGAAATCTAGGAATATCTTCATCTGGACATACTGGTGTCTCCAAATATTGGACTCTAGAAATGTCGAGTTCTTAAAATATTGAGATATCAAAATGTAGCAATATAAGACTTCAAGTATATCTAAATCTAAAGATACCGATGTTAGGGTCTTAGGATATCAAGATCTAGGAATGCTAGAGTGTATCTATTGATATTGGGATTTAACTGAAACTTACTTCACCTCATAACCAAAAGAGCACAGGCTACTCTTCGTCGCCAAAGAAAACAGAAACCCGCTTCCCAAGACCAAAATAGAAACGTGCTGTTTTTCGTGGTGATAAAATCTAAAGTGGCAGTGTTCGTTAAACAAACGAAACGTGCTACCCTTCGTGACGCACATCGATATACACTACTTAGTAGTTACGGTCTATTCGACGCGTTACGATCTACCTAGCCCTTTCGATGCGACTGCAATGCGAATCGCTCATTGACAAACAACCACTTTGTACATCGTTTGCAACGTAATCGCTATTGTTTTCCGGGGTAGAATCGAAGGGGCTGCAAGGTTGCACACATCTGAAATGAATCGAAGGGGAAATGTTTTCGGTTTGTCACTTCGTAAGTGTTGAGAGCATTAATCGTTAGGAGGGTGAAACCTGTGTTGGTGCAACCCTTTCGCGAAAGTTGGACCCTCGCGCCCTCGTTGACGAAGATGTTAGCGGTAATTTATCGTTCGAGTGTCGGACCTCGGTTCTCTTCTCTCAGAGATTTATACGAATTTCCGGGAAAATTGGTTATTTATTTGTTCAAGTTTCGAGAATTGAGACAGATGTTTCGAGATCGATACCAAGGTCTCCACGTCATATAACTGCGATTTAAATAAACAATTTCGTGAAAGTTTTGCAATGAATCGCTTCGCATGCGCAAAAGCATGCGCCGCTGGTTAAAATTATAGACTGACTTCATTTTTAGGTGGTCTGTTATGAATTTCGGATATTATGTAAGAATTGAAGATTTCGTAATTTTAACATATGCAATTATTTTATTTTGTAGAGAATTTTAATTGGAAAATAGAGTTTGCATTGGTAATTAATTGCAACGAAAATTGGTTTTAGTCACCAGTTATGGTTTCTCTGCGATTAATTGCAATTGAGCTTTCATGCTCTTAATAATTTTAATAAATCGTTTGAAACTTAATAATTTTAATAATTTATATTATATTATATTATAAATTCAGTGTAATAGCATTTGCTGCACATTGTCAATGTTACTTTTAAGTAGTATTTCTCAAAACAATACCTAAAAAAACGAAGTAATTTTATAATTTTGACGATGATAATATTTTACGTTTGCATTTAATTAAAAAATTCAATTCAATATTTTATATTGAATTAATTCGTAAAATTTTACAAAAGCCATACCGACGTACATTAATGGTAGTTATAGAAATCATTGTTTTTTCAATGATGAACCTTGATGAATTAAAAGGATTATTACATCGTTATTAAATGTATATTTAAATTTATTACCTAACAAATATTAGTAAATACTTGCAATGATTACAAGATTTAGAATAAAATATTTAACATTGAACTCTTCACCGTCGGCCATTTTGTAATATTACCGTAGAACGCTCAAATATACACATTATTAAATTAAACAAGAATTATTTTGTACCATAATCAATCTTTTTCATAAAAAAGTTTAAACGTGAATAAGTAAAGGGTTGAAAATAAACAAAATCCGATGAGTGTATTAATAAATAAAGCAACGAAAGGGCTAGAGATGCGTAGCAAACTGCTCTCTCGAGGTAGATCGCGACGACTTCATCATTTAATCATAAACCAAACATTTTAAACTAAAACACCTCTTTAAATCCTTTCTAGAATAAGGCAATAACTTGTCGTACATTTGCACTCGTAACAATTGCGCGTAAAACGCATAGCAATGAATACTTTTAAGGATAAGCGAGCAAGAACTTCCGGTTTTATCAGCCAACCTTCGAATCTCGTGTAGGCACAGTATAAAAATGAAAAACGAGAACGTAACTTTGCATTTTACTTAATTTCCATTTAACGTTACGATAAAAGCATACGTTCATGTATTATTCTATCAAATTAATTCCATATGTACTCTTCATCGAAATGTTTGTCTGTACCTTGAATATTTCCGCAATTTTATTATCGAAAACATGGAAGATTGAGTATATGGTTTTTTTTTTGTGTAAAATGCATGATTAGATGTTTTGTACAATTGTATGATACATATTGGTACATATGTACATGTAGCGCGTATTGATGTAGTTTGTTTGAGTTCTATTTGTAATTCCTTTTGAAAATTTGGGGTTTTGCGAATTTGGTTATTTAGGAATTTTGAGAACCTTGTCAAATTTTTGAGATTCGGGAATTTGGGAATTTTGGGAATTTCTGAGATTTGGAAATTTGGGAATTTTGGGAATTTCTGAGATTTGGAAATTTGGGAATTTTGGGAATTTCTAAGATTTGGAAATTTAGGAATTTTCAGAATTTTAGGAATCTTGAGAATTTCTAAGATTTGGAAATTTGGGGAATTTTGGAGATCTTGAGAATTTCAAAGATTTGGAAATTTAGGAAATTTCCGAATTTTTGAAATTTTAAGAATTTTGGAAGCCTTGAGAATTTCTAAGATTTGGGAATTTTGGGAATTTTGGAGGTCTTGAGAATTTCTAACAATAAGATTTGGAAATTTAGGAAATTTTAGAATTTTGTAAATTTTGAGAATTTTGTATCTAACTCTAAAACTGATAGCTACAAATGAAAACTCAATCCTAGTAGCTTCAAGGATAACTACTTCATATCTGAGAACAAGAATCAAATTATTTACAACGCACAATGTTTCTGCGACATACGATTCAAATCGAACAAGACATTAATATGTGACGTACGTATATCGACGATGACGCCACGGGACGATGCTGTAAATAGTGCGAGGTGTAAAGTTGACGTTCATAACTGTAAATCATTCTTGGCGTGCAGGATGTCGAATTTTGATCAGGCCATCAATCACCATCTTCGAGTTCGCGCCAAACCCTTGTATGGCCGTTGAGTTTCCATGTCGAATTTTAGATTTCTATTCCTATTGTTTGATTTAGTCAAGAATTAATCACGATACTATAATCCAAAGCTACTGACAAGTCTCAAGTTACAATAAGGATTTGCTTATTCAATTTTTACGTTCAACTTTAGACTTCAATATATATCTTTATTAATGATAAAAGTAAGGATCAATACAGACAGATAAAATTATGCAATAAAAATTTAGGCGAAAAATGATCGATTTCAAAATGTAGATATTAGAAGATTTGAAAATTTGTAAACTTGCATATCTGAAACTATAAAAGTTGAAAACTTATAAACTTGTAAATAAAAAATTTGAAAATTCGTAAATCTGTAAATATAATATTTAAAACTTTGCAATTTTGTAAATATAAAATTTGAAAATACGTAAACTTGTAAATATAAAATTTGAAAATACGCAAACTTGAAAATATAAAATTTGAAAATACGTAAACTTGTAAATATAAAATTTGAAAATTTGTAAACTTGTAAATCTGAAACTATGAAATTTGAAAACTTAGAACCCTGTAAATAAAAAATTGGAAAATTCACAAATCCATAAATATAAAATTAAAAAATTTGCAACTTTACAAATACAAAATTTGAAAATTAAAAAATGTATAAACGTATAATTTAAAATTTTGCAGTCCTGATATTTCAAGTATTTCTGACCTTGTAACTTCAGTAACTGATAAATATAAAATTTCAAAATTTATAGCTATAAAAGTTAAAAAATTTATAAATTTATAATGTCATACACATCCCTACAATTGACCAGAAAACAAGTACTCCAAAACAGTACAAAGTTAAAAAGAAAATCTGAG
Organism: Megachile rotundata; assembly: GCF_050947335.1. Lineage (NCBI taxonomy): Eukaryota > Metazoa > Arthropoda > Insecta > Hymenoptera > Megachilidae > Megachile > Megachile rotundata. The sequence continues at coordinate 13,593,282 of NC_134983.1, forward strand.
CACAGTTAAAGAATTTTGCAACGAGAATCCGATATTCTTAGTTTCCTCTGTTGCTTCATTCGCGAATTTGCATATATATTGCTTGTTTTTTTATTACCGTACGTGAATCGCGACTGCTTGATACCGATCCGCCGCTTTTAAACAGAGAGACAGAACAAAGCAGTACCAGTAAATCCAGTTTTCACTTCGATTAAATAAAATTGCATAACGTAACAGATGACTGTATTCGAATATGGTTATTTCGTTTACCGTAAAACACTTTCCTCTTGTTAATCTTGAAATTCCGCTATAAAACACGTTTATGGTTCTCAATTTATTAAGGACATACTTTCATTCTTTAACATCATTCTGATGTTTGTTAACAAATTAAATTTTACTTTTAAAAAATTATTTTAGTTGCTGCAATGATTTTTTTAGTTCGACAAAAATACATTGTTATAAGTAAAAATAGCTCTTTAAATTCATGACGTATATGTAACGTTGTTGAAAATGAATTAACTGCAATTGCGAGCATATCTATATAATCAAAAAATCAAAATGTCAAATTTATATTAAAGATAAATTTATTCTTGACAATCGTCGATTCAAACGATTAAATGTATTTACAATAATTTTTTGATCTTCTAAAACAAGATTAAATGTAAAATAATACAACACTATTTATTTTTTCTATCTTATATGGGTTTAATTTATAAACTTAAGGCATACACTGATAACTTGTGTTACAAATATACATTTTTATTAATTGCAGTAAAAGATGTATTTTTGAAACGATTTATATCATTTTCATCAGAAATTAGAGAAATGTTAATACTCTCTAACTTTTAAACAGAATTTCACAATCGATTCAAAGTAGAAATGGAAATAAGTTCAGTCTGATAATATTTGTCATATAATAATATTAATATCTATAATCAATATAGCAAAGTTCAATCAATAAAAATTAGAAGAATTAAAAATCTTCAGAATTCTACGTGAATTCACCGCAAAGTCCGCCAAACGAAATTCAATGAAGAAAAACAACCAAAGTCTCATTAAACTCTGTTAACATAATTCCAGCAATATCTTACAGTGATACATTCGCGTGTAAATGTGATTACATAATTGATCTCTCATTACAAGCGAAGAACACTTGTTCTTTTCACCATCTAATTAGTAACACAAATTTTCTCGTATCAAAAGTAAGAACCATGTAACTATATGTTTATGCTTGTCGATTATCGAGATTTCAGAAATAACCGAACACGATGTTCAAACATTTCCGGAAATTACAGGCTACGAGCTGTACAGGCACGATTAATTAAGATTAAAAGATCAAAATCTTTACGATCTCGTCATAGCAGGATGAACGAGAATGAGGGATTACCTCGTGTGCGTATCAGCAACTATAATGATGTTTTACGAGCGTGTAAAGTGGTCGAAAATATCGGATGCGTGAATTTTTTACTGGCAGAGATATAATTTTATGGGGTAATATCGTTCCCCTTGTGTTCCCGTCACGCGACCATTATCAACTCTATAATTCAGAGACATGTCGTGGATAAAAATCACTGAAACAAAGCTTTCGTACAAAATTTTTATTGATGTTGTGTATCAAATAAACAGATGAACGGTTTACAATTATTTATCTGGCTCTCAATTTATTAAACTAATTTTGCTTATGATTTAGGTATCTTTGTTATAATAGTTTCGTTATATTGCTACTTTTATGTGGCAAGAAAGATTCATACGATCTAATATCCTCATCTAAAATGTAATATGCGTCTAATATCCTCATACGTTGTGTCACTATCATTAGATTTTGCGAATGTTTTATTTCTACACGTTAGATATCTGCACGGTAGGTATCTACGCGTTAGATATCAACGCAATAGATATCTGTGCGTTAGATACCTACGCGACAGATATCTACTCGTTAAAATTCTTCGCATTGAATCACCACACATAGCATCACTATGTATAGTATCACTACACGTGGTATTGTCATATGTGATATTGTCATATGTAGTATCACCACGCGTAATATTGCCATATGTAGTATCTCCATGCGTGGTATTGTCATATGTAGTATCACCACGCGTGGTATTATCACATATGGTATCTCCACGCGTGGTATTGTCATATGTAGTATCACCACGCGTGGTATTATCACATATGGTATCTCCACGCGTGGTATTGTCATATGTAGTATCACCACGCGTGGTATTGTCATATGTAGCATCTCCACGCGTGGTATTGTCATATGTAGTATCACCACGCGTGGTATTGTCACATATGGTATCACCATGCGTGGTATTGTCACATGTTAGTATCTCCACGCGTGGCATTCTCATATGTAGTATCACCGCGCGTAATATTGCCATATGTAGTATCTCCACCCGTGGTATTGTCATATGTAGTATCACCACATATAACATCAGTACATGATACTGTCATACGTAATATTAGCACGAATACTATCACCACGCGTGATACTAGTTGTCATAGATACACATATATCAGCACACATAGTACCACATGTAAAATCTTCACATGTAACCTCATATGTAATCTCCCTACGAACTAACCACGCGATTCGCGTCCTACCACAAACCATTAAATCTCGCCACTTATCCCTCCATTCCAACTACCATCTTCCATTCATACTACATTCATCTTGAGCTTCAAACCTGACCCAACCTAATCCCAACGTAATAGTACACGTTATGTACTCGACACAAAAATGGTTCGTATATTTCCTGTCAAAGATGTACAGGATATGTTCAGGTACCCCAGAAGAAGAATTTTCCTTGACTCCCGTGGAATAGCGTCGCCGTGAAGTAGCTAGTCCCAAGAGAGCTCTGTCACAGCGAGTGGATAATGGGAATTGTGATGGGTGACGGTGGGTACAGAGGGTTGAAGGGTGGTAAACCGATGGTGCAGATGAGTACGTCACGCCACGGCAGTAAACCCGATACGATTAGAGGAACGCTGATGCTGACGGGGCATCCCGGGGAGCCGTCAACACTACCTTCGTATTTTCAAGCCCGCCCTCTCTCCATTATTCCTTGCTGTCCGTTCACCGCCTTGATGGCTACGTCTTCTGAACCTCTTCGATGACCGTCTCGTTATTGGACGCATACTTACAGTAACGAACTCGTTCCTATATGTAGGATCAGTGTCTTAATTTTTGACCCCTCCAGCGAGAGTTTTGCCCGACATCGAATGTGATTGGTTTTTGGGTGTAAACCGGATACCTTGATCTTTGGAGAGATATATGTATGTTGATGGATAAATTAAGAGATCGTATTGGATTGTTTGAGCACTTTAGGGATAATTTTTTGTTAAGGTTATTGATCCTTGCATTGGGAGATACATTAAAATGAATACCTAAATGAAGAGGATATATCAAATTTTGTTGGATCTCTTCAGGAATGATTTTTTTTAAGGCTAATCCTTACTTTGGAAGATATATTGAAGGATGAAAACTATTAAAGTATTGATAGACACGTGGAGAAGGAATTGTGTTAAATTTTGTTTGACATCTTCAGGGATGATTTTTTTAAGGCTACTGATCCTTATTTCAGAGGATACATTGAAATGTTAATGAACGAGGGATGATTTCTTCAAGCTTACAAAAAGATTTTTTATTGTTTGCTTTTCATGCAAGGTGCTGATACATAAATCTTCCTATACTATATTCAGTAGATGTATATTAATATTAATAGCAGTTTAATGATATACAAATGTCTCACGCTTTCGTCCTAAACTTTTTAGCGGTGGTTCTTGTCTGGTGTCTCACCGTCACATTTCACTTGCACACCCGACGTTTTCAAACGTTTGTGCCATTCTGAGCTATTTTGAAGCAAAAACACACATTTTGCATTTTCCTAATTGCATTCTCATAGTTCTTCATTTTCTACTTGTGTGAGCATCAAAGTGCCATCCCGTGTAGTTTAGAATTTACAGCACCCGCTAATTGTCGTTAGTAGTTAAAGAACTCAATTCATGGTTTAATCTTCTGTCCTCTTCAGAGATTTTATTCAGATAATAGTTAGAGTACAAAATGTTGAACGATCTCGACTGTCAATTTATAGAAAACTAGTACATATACGAGGCATCGTTACTCCAACAGAATCTTGCAATTAAAAAATCGTAAAGTATGATTAGATTGCTTTAAAATGTCATTTGAAGACTTAAAACAATCAGTCGATTGTTATCGTTATCAAATAGAAGTATAGTAGAGCAAAGAGCAGTGACCGCAGGTTGTGTGTCTGGGTTTGGCGAGGGTGTTGCCGTTACGAGGCTCACGTTCCCGGAAGTAGGGACACGAGAATGTCCGGATGCAAGTTGTGGACGTGAGACCCCTAGGAGACTAGACTCCAGCTTTCCTCGTGCGTCAAACTGTCGATGATTATTCGTGGCAGGAAACTAAACAGGATTTTTTCTTTCGTGTATGCATTACGATGTATTGAATCATTTCTAACTTTACAACGGGTTAATCTACCGTTTCCCGTTGTGAAGTCTAATCGAAAGGTCAGACTTGCGTTTTCGTGTTGGACATTTTTCTTTTTTATGTTATCATGCTTTTGACCATTTGAAATTTGGGACACTTTTGGAACAGATTGGGACATTCGCGGAATTAGGGATCTAAAAATTTCTGGACAAATGGATTGGAGAATATGGAAATTTGCAAAACTTTGGAAAGCTAAAATTGTAAGAATTTCAGAGTTCGAAAGTTTAAATAATTCTGAAATTATTATTAGAAATTTGTAACTTTGTATATTCGTCAAATTTAAGAATTTCAGGTTTATGTACCTACAAAATTCAGAATCTTCAACTCTTAAAAATTTGGAAACACACAAACTCGGAGACTTAGTCCTTCAAAAATGTGGAAATTCTTAGTTTCAAAACACGGTAAACTAAAAACTGTATTATTTAAAAAATCTATCGATTCTTTAAACTCAGAAATTTTTAAATATACATAATCAAAGTCCCCAAAATCTCATGACTTCCTAAGCGTTATCATGAAACACTTCCCTAAGAAATCATACCCCAAACAAGAACTTACCGAACTCTTTCAAAAATCACTATGAAAAGCAATCGCAACGAGACAGTAGAACATATCACTAGCTTACGTATCGCAGACGGGGTTGAAATCGCGGTGGATCGAGTTTTCGGAGGTCAGTGTCGATCGGCGATTAGGTATCGAACGTGGTCGAGTATTGTGACATCGAAAATGCAAAAAGGGGGTGGGGAGGTCTTCCGGTGGAGGGAAACTACGTTTCATCGGACGGTACGAGTACGTTTACCGAAAGTTCTCAGGCTCGAGCTCCGCTCGGACACATCGGGAAGCATATCACGTAGACTTTAAGCCCTCCCTTATCTGCGCGTCATCAAGAACCAACTTCCCTCTGTCTCTCTATCCGGCTCTTCGTCTTTTTTTTCCTCCGACTCCTCCTCACCTCCTCCTCGTGCTTTTTTCTGTCTTTGCCGTCCTCAAACATTTTTTTTTTCTTTTCTTCTTTCATCCTGCTGCTACTCGCGGTGCACGGCGTACAACGTGCGCGCGACTCCTTGTGATTTACATCGCCGGATGTGCTGGGATAATTTACTGGTTATCGTATTGTCTCTTTTTCCCGCCCCCTTCTCCCACTGGCTCTTTTTCGTTCTCTTGTCGGTGGAAGAAGGGTTTCATTGAGACACCGACTGACCGTGTTCACAATATTTTCCCGAAAGCGGACCCTTTTGTCCTCGGATGCGCTTTCGTATGTTATAACTTTTGGGAATCGCGTTTCTTCATTCAGCATGATCAGAAAGGAAGATAACGGGACACGTGACTTTTATGAAACTTGGAGACATGTTAGGTTTTTTGAGGGATCGGAGTTTCGTGATTGATGGTTCGGGGGTGATTCGAAGTGATCAAACTGTAATTACTCAAGGTTTTCTGCAGTTTGATAATATGAAATGAGTTATTTTATACTGGTATTACGTAAAATTTGTTAGTAAATAATGATCGATTTTGAGATGTTAAAAGTCTGACATAACCTGAAGATAGTATTATGACATAGTATTTATTTGATATTAATTCAAAGCATGAAGCTTGCTAAAATAGGTAATGATCGTTTGTAAATGTACTGATGTGAGTATAAAATTATTCGTATTTTATTCTAGATATTTTTTGTCGATATTCGTATTCTGTTTAGGAATCGTGAAACAAGAGAACATTGAAGCAGAATATTAATATACTGCTGTAGTATAAGTACAGTAAAAATTATACTAGTCCAATAACAGTATAATAATATAGTTACAGTATAAACAATAATAACATCGAAATCAATCCTATACATGATCTACAGTAGCATGGTTATAATCAGTGATCAAAGATGAAGATCGTGATCAATTATCCTCATACCGCCGCCTCTCACAATATCTCAGTTACATATTAACAAAGAACGTCTTAAAAACCAAGAAAATTGGCAGATTCGATAGATAATGTTGTGCAAGTTGGGTCGATTCTCACTGGACCCAGGCCTCGTTATCGAACGACCACCGGAAATGACATTTTCTTTGTCGAAGTGGTACAAAAGCCTAGGCATCCGATAGCCAAAAGGGCCGCGAAAGAAAATTATGTCGAAACTGGAGCCGTAACATTAGGAGCATTGTATTGTAGCACGAGGCTACGGCTCCCTTGGGACTAGGTAGGGAACTGTACGATCTTGGTCTTTCTCCAACTCACGTTTTCTCCTCCATATCGACGCACACTCGGGCCGAAACACACGGACATGAACAGCCGAGAGAGAAGAGAGCTCGGACAGAATGGGACGTGCCCTCAGGTGGTGCTTCGGACCGGCAAAATGAATTGTTTAATTGAATTAGCCAGCCTACCACGGACGGGCCATCATAATTCCCCCGATGCCTGCTAATTGGGCCCCCTTTTCCGCGATTATTATGTATCGAACGCCACGCTGTTGAACGATTCAAGCTAACCTTTTGGGAGAACGAACAATTGTACGGAGTTAGATCGTTAAGTATGGAACTTGACAAATACGTTAAATGGTTTCATTCTTCTGGGAAACGTTTGAGCTTCAAGTATGTGTTCGTGTTATCGGTACACTTTGGAGGTTTCATTTAAAATAAATGTCTATATTTCTCATGGATTTAAGAATTTTAAAATTTCCAAAGTCGTGGTTATTCAGTTTCTGTTGTTTTCAAATTCTCAGATTTCTAGTCTTTCAATTATTCTTTGCAAATTATAATAATTATGTGTAACTTGCATTTGATCAGCATAATCAGCTCTATATTAAACAAATATTTACGGTTAAAAATATAATTTATATTAGTGCACAGATACGTTTCAAACTTCAGTGGTTCAGTTTCCACCCCGACGTCTGACCTATGCTCGACTGTTCTACTTAAAATATTCGATAAATACCAATTATGCTTTAAAGTTCAAATATATTAAACATGTAAGCACATTTTAAAACTATATGCACATTTAAATGCATTGTCTAAATTACAAACAACAAATTCTGAAAAAAAACTTTGTAAATAGTTTAAGTGACACTTTTGGTAGGTCTAGTGTCGATACGTCATTGCTCCAAATAATTCATTAAAAATCTGAATATTAATTTCCTTATTTCTTGAACTACAAAGAAGAGTTCCGAGTTCACTCCGCCATATGTGTAGCTTGCAGATTTTTCTATAAATACGTAAACGTTCACAAGCTATGACCTAACACCTAACACGGTGATCAATGTGATCCACCCCTTCACTAACAAAGTTTCTTCAAATTTCCTTCTAACGAACCATCAAAGAATTCGGCCACCCTTTTATCCGTCTCTTCCCAAGGATTCCGTAAAAATCGCCAAATCCGGCAGTTGTCGATCGAAGGATCGAAGGCTCGGTAACCTCGTCAGGGTCCGCTGCTGAATTATTGATGGCCGGCACTTAACACGGCCGAACACGAGGATCCTTATGTGTCCAGGTCGTGTTGCCACCCTTCAACGATATCGCTACGGATATAGCCATACCGACAGTTGCACAAGGGACCTCTTCTATCCCAGGTCCCGTGGGAGCCGCGAGAACCCTGGCCCACTTGCCACTCGCTGCCGCCCAATTTCAACAAATTTGACCGAAAGTTCCGCGTAATTTTATTTTCGCACGTCTGCAGATGGAGAAGAAGAAGAACCCCCGGTTCCTTCTTTCTACGTTCTTCTGACCAGCTTCTCCTCTAGGGAGAACGGGGGCTGAAAACGAACCAACACCCTCATCCTTGTGTCTTTCGCGACGACCCTAGGTTTCCTTTATCTTTGCTCAATCAGCAACGGAAGCTGCTCTAATCGCACTTTCGCCCCTGTTCCGTGACCGAAACGCGATGGAAACTTCAGTTTTAGGTTTTTTGACGAAAGGGATGATTTAATTGTTTAGAGAGGACGTGTACGAATTCACGAATTTTCGGGTTTAGAGGTTTGGATGTGTGGAAATTTGGGTATTTGGGAGTTTGGGAAATTGGATATTTAGATGGTTTGGAAGGGAAATAAGGAATGTGGGCAGTTCAGGATTTGAAAGTTTGAGAATTGGAGATTTTAGGTATTTCAAGATTTGAGAATTTGGGGATTTGGAAGTTTGAAAAATTGAGAATTTGGGGATTTTAGGGACTTGGGGATTTAGAAATTTAGGGATTTTGGATTTGGAGATTTGGGGATTTGGGGACTTGGAAATTTGAAGATTTGGTGATTTGGGAACTTGGAAATTTGAAGATATGGAGATTTTGAGATTTGGAGATTTGGAGATTTGGAAATTTGGAAATTTGGAAATTTGGAAATTTGGAAATTTGGAAATTTGGAGATTTGGAAGTTTGGGAATTTGAAAGTTTGAAAAATTTGAGAATTTAGGATTTTGGAAATTTGGGAATTTGAAAAACTAAGAAACTAAGAAACTGAAAAATTGAGAAATTGAGAAATTGAGAAATTGAGAAATTGAAAAATTGAGAAATTGAGAAATTGAAAAATTGAGAAATTGAGAAATTGAGAAATTGAGAAACTGAAAAATTGAGAAATTGAGAAATTGAGAAATTGAGAAACTGAAAAATTGAGAAATTGAGAAATTGAGAAATTGAAACTTTGAGAAAATTAGCGATTTAAAAATTTTGATATTTGAAAATTTGCGAAGCATGAAGATTTGAAAATTTGAAATATTAAACAACTCACTAATGATCATAAATTCAAATATTATGGTAGTGTTTAAACCCGAGTTTCACAGTTATGCACTGGCGTCTCTCTCAAAAGGTATCACTCGTTTCGTTGCATTAGCACACAACGACTCGCGTTTTAAGGCTGGAGATTTTTTTTGCAATTCGAATGCAGCCAGAAGAGCTACCTTGCAGGGTGTTAGAAGTAAACTATTCTTAAAATGAATTTCAAACAAAAATACGTGCATAATTACTAGAAGTGATTCATGCTCTCTGACGCGACACATTGATAGAGACACATGAAAGACGCTTTATTATCTTATGACTTTAATATGGGCAACAAATATCTTATACGATTGATTTTAAATTAATAACAATATTTCAGATATTTATTGCTGAGAATATTAAGCTGCTTATTTTAACACAAAATTAATTTTTGCTGATACATATATAGTAGATTAAAATTGTATAACTAGTAAATTATAGTTGAATGTTATTTCATTCAAATTTTAGTAAACTACAAACTCTTTTTTTGTCTCATTATTTAATTCTTATTCCACTATTTTTACATTAATTCTAAAAATTAAAACACGCAAAGTAATATAAGAAACGTAGTTGCTACTCTTGAGATGAACACATAATTATTTTACTAGAGAACTATATTAATTTAGAGATTTAGAGAGCTATATTAATTTGTACGTTCGTTGGAATACCAACATAATTAACAAATTACCAATATTTAGTAAACGACGAATCACAAAATACGTCAAAGACGAAAATATAAAATAACAGTGGTATTCGTTAACAATGCACGAAAAATTTTTGAAACTGAAGCTCATTTTACTTCCAAATAATCGCGTTTTCCTGTTTCCTTCGTTACAATTCCACCGACGAAAGAAAAGGATTACAACCCGCATGTGACCGTCGACTTTTCTTGTTTCCCACTTTCCAATGATTATTAAAGATACCAGGAATTTCTCCTCTGTACACAATTAACTGTACAGTTACGATACAATTTCTATGCAATACGTGTGACTGGCTGGCTAGACGTGTGACAACATATTCACATATACATATGTATACTATAGCATTTCTCCTGGGAACAAAGAAAAAGCAACCTAAATTTTTTTATTCGTGAAGAATAAATATTACGTCAGCTAAAGGAAATAACAATATGTGTTGTTTAAATCTTTTACTTTGAAGTGAGCATTTTTATCAAATATTTCTTTAAATATTTTGTATCGAATATGTTTAACGTTACATTGATCTGAAGTCTTCATAAATTTCATATGTTCATTATTACACATCCCATTTATTAATATTTTGAAACATTTCTACATAGTCTCCTCAAAAATTTAATGACAGATATTCAAAGTTTAAGCGTTGCATCCTCAAGGGTGGTTTCATCCCCTAACTATAATGAAAACATACGAAATAGTGAAATATGCTATTATCATACAATTAATTCTTATTTTATAGTTAATTCTAAATTAAATTGAATTTACAAAATAAATTTTGATTTCTTTTTCGACCTTCAAGTACTAATCGTTGACCTTAGCGTACTTAGATAAAAGGTACAGTATTTATCGAACGAATTTGTCTGACGAACAGCAAACAAACGAAGGCAAAGATTTCTTTTACTGCTCGTATCGGTTCAAGGGTTCCGTTGGAATTTGGGATAGGAACACGGTCGCGAGCAGTCTTTTTACGACGGCGAATGCAGAAACGAGTGTTCTACGTGCGTCGCATACGGGACCATATGCAACGATGCTTACTAAAATGCGGGCACTTCGTCGTCAGTTACGTCAAACACTGACTCCTCGACAGGTCTGATCGTTCATTGTTGAACCAACGACATCCGACGAGGAAATATTCGGTTTATATTGCATTTTTACCGTTTTGATAATAAAACGCAACCGTCTACGTGACGGAATACCACTTCAAGTGGTGCGAACGAGTTTACAGAATATTTATTTTACGACAAATAAAAATATAAGAGATATTTCCGTTTGTAACGAATTTATTTGAAGGTTAGAATCATTTAATTTTTTTAAATGGAACTTCAAAGTCTCGAAGATATAAACATAACTTCACCGGCATTTTCCCTCAAAAATGCAAGATAAAAGTATAAATTAAGAACGAAAAACTGTATAATAAGTATGTAGTATAACTGCTTAAGGTAAATCATTTATTCAACTATGTACTAAAAATCTAAATACTTCCCGCTAATAAACTAGCACCCCAATGTATCATATCGATAGCAGAACTATATAACAAGGTATAATTTCCTGACATAATCACCTAAAATTTTTGCCACCGTCAACCATCCCTATACTTCTACGCAGTCCCCTCGGCTTTGAACAGCGTACAAAAGTTTTCCGTAACTTCAAATTGCCGCTCAGAATTCCTCTAACGAGCGAAAGAATCGCGTGGGCGGCATCGGTGGCAAATGAAATTTCACTGCGATCGCGACTGTTCGCGACGAGAACTCGTTGCCGCTGGTTCAGGGTGTCCTGGTGATCGTTCAAGGAACAACCAGAAGGGAAGTGTCCCCGTGATTGTCCCAGTGGGACAAGCAGAAGCTTGCGTAACCGAGAACTTGGCTTAGGGGTACAGAAATCGGGAGGCTGACAAGTCGCGGGTCGCTTGTAAAATGCGAAAACAAGACAGTGACCCCACAATTCCACTTTTTTGATTCGAAATGTGTTGTAAATTCTGGTTTGACCCTCCCAAGTATCAATTTCTTTCGGTTTTACTTGCTTGTTCATTTATTTATTTATTTATCGTCTTATCAAATGAAAGTTTTCAGACAGTTATTATTTATTTTAACGACTTTAGTTTAGTTATTACAGCTTAATTACGTTTAGAATATTTTATGAAATAATGTACATTTGAATTTGCCGCGAGTTCTAAACAGTATGGCGAAAGACCGCTTTACTTATGACAATATACTATATTGTATACTATAATATAATATAGTATATAAAAAGTAGCTGTGAGTCTAGTTCTCATTATTTAGATTAATTCCAGAGTTACTTCTAAGCTTAAAATATTGTTGAAATATTTATCGAAAAGAAATAAAGTTTCTTGAATAGAAACATGCAATGCGCACGCGCCGTATGCATCACGCGCATGCGCATTACAAATCTCTACTTACATTCTTCAAGGAAAGATTTTTCCGCAATGAATATTTTAACTTTAACAATGATTGCAACTTGAACAGAATAGAACTACATGAATTTATACATTCACAGTACTATTTTATTAATAGAACTACTTATTCTTCTTTTATAAACTGCATTTTTTTAAAGAAATGTAACTACATACAGCTATATCTTTTTTGAACTTCTTCGTCCTTATTACCATTGCTACTTCGTAAAATAGTGTTAGGCATCTAACATTTTGAGTTCACTCTGTTCTACTTCCTTTTATCGTATTTTATTTTATACGACGATTATTATAAAGTATTTTGTGTCATTTTTAGTAAGATTTTTGTCAGAATTCGAAAGAGACTACCGCCAACACAAGACTATCGTTTTACAGCCGTTAACCGCTATAGCTGCCTAATAAAAATCCTATCTTGTTTTCAACCCTTTCTTCTGGCTAAATGACGCGTTTAATTGCGAGTTTTTTGTCCCTCGCGTCGCGACGCTCTTCATTAATCGCTCGGGAACAGTTTGCTCGAATAGGTTGAACCATCTTCTTTGATGGCTTTTTGTGGGGGTTGTTTGATCGTTAAGGAGTCTTTTATTGAAGATTCGAGGTGTTTAACCTCCTGATCGTTGAATCACGGTCAAGATAATTTGTTTAGTCCGTAAAGAAAGTGGATAATCCTATCAAGTGTCGCTCTTAACCCTCCACGAACTCGTGTAACACTCGTCTAAACTTTGCGCGATTATGGAAGATCCGAAAAACAATTATGCTACACCATTTTGAAATAAGAGAAAAATTTCAATTCTTGACTTAATACATAAGTATTAACCGTTCAGTACAATGCTGCAGTTATTCAATTCTTAATATTTAATTAATTTGTTTCGCTAGTTTATACATACATAATAAAATACTTTATGCAAATTAATATAGAAGCATAATGAGTTAAAGGTATTCAGTTTCATACGTGTCAAGGTATTTGTTAAGGATCGTCCAAGGCTCGAGTTCGATTACAATTAATGTTTTATTCATTTCGTTACTTAGCTCCTCGTAAAATCGTGCTTCCTCGAAACTTCAATAGATTCTATACCGAACGCAAATCAACGAAAACTTCTATTCTTGAATAAAGAAGACTGTTACGTTCTTGAAAAATTATTACAATGTTTCGCAACAAAAAGATTTATCCTTCTATTTGCAGAAATAAGGAAATTCTCTTTGTTCCATTTATAGAAATAAGAAAAAATTTTATGTTACTCAGTAGCAAGAAACAATCATGTATGGCTGTTTTTGAAATCATTCATGTCGCTGATTTTTATTCTCAATTTTATATAATCTGGGATAAAAATTAGTATGATAGATTCAACTCAAAATAAATAAAATTGAAAATTAATACATAAATTTTGACAGGTGAATCACTTTAACATCTCAAGTAAATTTTACCTAGTTAAAAAAATGTAGTTTCAGAAATCCCTTATTAGGTAGTCACCCCCTTACACTCATTCGACTTAACACGACAATTTGAAATAGGTATTTTTTAACTACATCTGTAGTGACAAACACTGAAAAATAGTCAATAATGACAGTTAATAATAAAGAAATAATAACTTCGCAAGAGTTTCTCTTTTCTCACTAAAAAGTTATTGACAGGGTATCATCCACAAGTAAAACCTTTAGTCACTTTTTTCGAAAGTGACTATGAATACATACATCAAACATAATAAATACTCAAACATGGCAATTGTCCCTATCACAAATTTTACAAAATCAGAAAGATAAAATTATATAATTCGTCAATGTCAACCACACCGAAATAAAAATTTGGTTTGACGTATATACTCGTCGAACGCAGTAAAAGCAATAAACTTGTACAATGAAAGAAACGGAGAAAAGAAATAAAAGATACGTAAGAAGTTAATTTGTCCATTCGAACGACAATTGCAGGCTGTTTAAAAGGGAAATGTATTTACACCCCCTCGCATCCCCCGGGAGCGTTGTAGACGCGAAATCGTGACGATTGAATATCTCGATTGTAGAGGTCGATGCGTCGGGACGCGGTGACCGATTCCCTGGTTAACAAAAGGTTAATGACCGTGACGAGTAGAGGGAGAACGGGTTTCGAATAATGCGGATTACGCTCCCATTGGTCAGCGTTTAAATGTTTAAATGCAAAACCGGAATCGAGGGGCCGTCCACGGGGCGTGGTTAAATGTTACGTCGACATTCACCCAGATACATTCGCTGGCATGTCAGCAAACATAGGCATGATAGCGTTTGAATAATGTATGTACGCTTAAGCGGGTGGCCGCTTTTGACGCGCGTTTGCTCTGCGCTCGTATACGCGCCACGCCTATCCTACGACCTGTCGATACTTCATTCAAAACGATTTCATTTCCTTTTTTAATTTAATAATCCGATACTACATTTTTTTCTGTGAAACGGGATTGAGAGGGTGGTTATTTTTTGGGGTGGTTGTGAATCGGGGTTGAATATTTGTGGGTTTAAAAATATTCAATTTGATAAATTATTGTAGATTATTAAATTTCTTTTCTTGGCTCTAAAATTGTTATATTATCAAATTTCCAAATGCCTAATACCCAAATTTTTAAATAGGTAAATTCTCTAATCAATTTTTGAAATAATAAAACTTTTAGAACTTCACATTTTCAAATGTTAGAATGTCGAGTTTTCCAAATTTTTAAGTACTCAAACTCTCAAATTTCTAAACCTCCAAGTACTCAAACTTTTGATTTCTAAATAGCAAAATTCTTAGATTTTCAAATCTTTAAATTCACAAGATTTTGAACCTCCAAATACTCAAACTCCCAAATTTTCAAATTTTCAAGTTCTCAAATTCCCAAATTCTCAAATCCCCAAATTTCTGAATACCCAAACTCTCAAGTTTCCCAAATTGCCAAACGCCTAAATTTTAAAGTTTCCAAATCCCCAAAATTCTCAAATCACTCAAATGTCCCAAATTTCCTCACCACTGAATTTTTCAAATTTCCCCAAATTTCAAAATTCTAAAACCTCCATATTCCTAAATCCTCAAAGCCCCAAATTTCAAAATATCCATACGTCAAAACACAAAATTCAGCCAACGTAGATAATATCAGTTAAGGAAAGGAAATCTCAAATTATCCGAAAGACTATGTAATAATCAAGTGGATTCAGGTTTCTGAAGTTATCGCAAGACCAAAATGGAACAGTCACCCTCAAGGGTGCTACGTACTCTAGGTCAATAGCTGTAACATGATTCCGGCAGAGCAGTTAATTCGTTGCTGGCATATCAAGTACGGAGAGTCCTTGCGGTAGGACTACGCGAAGCGAATATCTTAAGGATACCAACAAATATAATTGAATTTCGGATGGTAGCTAAGGAACGTTTCAATTCTGGACGCGTGAACGGTTACAACTTTCAATTTGTCGTAAACTTGTAAAACCGTCGACCGCGAATAAACATGGAAGTGTTAAGAACGTTACAGGGAATCTCGTGGTTTCCTGGAGTTCGTGAATGAATACAAAAAAGGAATAGAGTTCTAATACAATTGGGAAACGTTCTTCGATAAATAACACTTGTGCAATCAATGATGTACTTTCGATTAAACAACTGAATTAAATTACATTATTATAAACCTTCGAAATAAATATTAGGTTATCTCTAGTTAGCTACAAATTGCAAGTAGAACTTTGTTCAAAGAGTGCCTTTTTCAATAAAATGTCAATGTTACCGTTATTAATGATTTTTTGTTATAACAGTATCATTTCTATTACTGAACTATATTTAATAATTTTATTTTATAAACTTATTACGTCAATTGTTTATAATTCTTATACATACCATATTATTCGTTTCATAATTTTATTTATTCCATAAACTTATTAACAGATGTTTTAAATATATTAGTATATTACTCTTATCTTACTATTAGTGTATACTCTTATTATTGTGACAATTGTTACACAGACATGAACGAAACAAAATAATTTTACACATAAAAGTTTCTGAATTTAAGATCATAGGCTGTCTTCATACGAAGGTCATAGCCTATCAAATTCATCTGTATCAAAAATCACCAAAAAATGTGCTTTTTATCAAAAAGGCAAATGTTCGAAATAATCTCTTAACGCAGTTTGAAGAGGTTAAATAACTTCTACAAAATGATTACAAGTACCACAGAAATGATAGATAGCCTGAGACCGTACGCCCTGTATCTCGTAACGAAGCTCATCGAAATTCTTAGATCGAGAAACGCTAAAAATCGTTTGAACGCGATCGAGACACGCGACAATTAGATTTATCCGAACCACGAGATTCTTGCTTGTCTAACCTTGCCTGGTTCCGTTCTGTTACAGTATCCTCGAGTTACGCAAGGAGAAAAGCAGAGACGCTGCCAGGTCTCGAAGGGGGAAAGAGAACTTCGAGTTCTACGAGTTAGCGAAAATGCTGCCATTACCGGCGGCTATTACCTCCCAGTTGGACAAAGCCTCTATAATAAGGCTAACCATCTCGTACCTCAAACTTCGAGAATTCTCGGGTCACGGAGACCCGCCATGGAATCGGGATGGGCCACCGCCAAATAAATCTGGCAAAGGTAAGATCGTTATTAACCCATTGAGACCCGTGAAAATGGCCATGTGCTTTCGTATCGAACAAGATTAGCACTTTTTATGAATTTTGAAAACTATCGAGAATTTTCAATTTTATCAAAATTGTCTTCACTTTTATTCTGATAATTTTAGATTTTATTTACGGAGAAATTTTTGTAGGAATTTGAACATTAAGTAGACTGACAGGTTGTTCTGGATTTTCGCGCATTTTAAAGGGAATTAAATAAACATGTACGTAAAGTTTTAAAGCGTAGTTTTATTAAATCATTAAATAACTACTGAATGAATACGAAGAATTTTTATATTTTTTCTGAATGTGAATGTTGCTTTAATGTAGAAGCAACACAGATGATCGAATCTGTGTTTATTAGAAAGTATCTGCTGTTGATATCTGTTGATGGATCAGTATTTAACCCTGATGGGGGTTGGTTCGTATTGCTGAAGATCGACGACCATGCAAGAAAGGACGTATCCTTTGAAATGGAATCATTGAAGCAGATGAAATTCAATACGGAACGAAATTGTGACGGCGGGACATAAAAATGTTTGGATAAAACTGATACGTTGATTATTGGTATCTTTCAATGAAATTTGAAGAATACAGGAAATTTGAAAGTTTGACGACTTTGAAATTTAGAGATTCGGGAATTTAGAAATTTGACAAGTTTAAAAGTATACATAACATTTAAAGATTTCAACCCTTCAGCGTTTCAGAACTCGAAACTTAAAAGTTTAAGAATCTAACAAAAAAAAATACCGAAACTGAAAATATTCCTCAAAAACTCCAAATCCTCTCTCACAGACTAACAACTTTAAACGCACCTAATCGAAAAATCAGGAAGACAAACAATCACAAACGTAGAAACCATTCTCTTGAACGTTATCGTCTTAATAGAAGAAACAAAAAGGACCAGACAGTGTCGCAAATTAATTGCAAGACGGAAGTACAGACCAGTATCAGTTCGTATATAAAACGTTGAGACGATGGGGTGGTAGGGGGTGAATTTCGATGAAAATTCACGACACACCGGTATCGAATTAACCGGACAAAGGTCGTCGAGCAGCGGTTCTTAAGGATTCGCGTAGGCAAGCTGGCAATAGATCGAGAGTCGCGATATCCTTTATAACTCGAGTGACCACGCAGCCAGCGTAGAGATTCGCAGATACATAGTAATAGAGAATTGTCTGCTATAATCGACCGATAGCATCGCCATTGGCTTTCTTCATTTTCGTGGTTCATTTAACGAAAATGGGAGACCAGGACCGAACCGCCTTCTCGCTTGACCAACGACACATTGAAATGCTAACGCTTTCGTTTACCCTTCTCACGAAATCATACTCGATAACGTTGGTAAAAATGATTAAAAAGTTATCGTGATTGAACTTTGCAAAATAATCTTCGGACTCTTATTTGATATTTAAGATTTTTAACAATGTTTGTTACTAAGATGTTGCGAATAGTTTTGGAGGGAGAAAGATTTTTATTGAATTGCAGTTTTAAATTTGGTTGACTGAATTATTGACATTTATGAGTATCATGAGAAGATGCCAGTATTTAGAACAATTTAGAAGTAAGATTTTTGTTGAATTTTAATTTTGAATGAATTGATTGAATTACGTTTTTGATGAAATTTAAAATTGAAGTTCTGATAATATACTGAAAGAACAAACAAAAATACTAATTAGTAAACAGTAGACCCTCGTTATACTGCCTGAGACTGTAAGAAGCTTACGTTAAAATTGGTAAAGCAAGTTCAGAACGTTAAAAAATTTCCAAATAAGAGCGAAAGAGATAAAAATTATTTAATCACTCTTTACTGCAAAAATTGCATTAAGGAAATTCTCGAAGTAAAAAAAATTGTTCGAAGCAAAAGCAGGGAAAATAAGGTGGGTTAGTAGAATTCACTTATTCATCGGTGCTACTTTCGGAATCATGGGGGTGGTTGGTTGAGTTAATATTTGTCGTGGTGCCGAAAATAGGGTGAACAAAGATAAAGACAGTAGCAAGTAGATAGAAGGAGAGAAATTCAATGCGTACGTTGTATAAAGCGGGACACGTAAAGGCTTAGGTGGCTGCACCACTACCTACATGGAAATCTAATCACGGCATCCCCTACGTGGGCCTCGCGTTACCAACCGCCAATGTAACTAAACTAACGAAATTGAGTTAGGCACCGTCCGCACATCGCTGCCGCAGCTCCTCGTCAAACTAAATCCAGTACGCCTGTTTCACCCTCGCCCGCATGTCAGTACCACAACTGGAACGAGACCTCTCGACTTAACGAAGTAAAATGCGTTAAAGATTTCCAGACACGTCGGTTGATTTATTTTCTTCCTTTTTTTCCCTGCCACCGCGCGGGTTCTGACGCTCTCGCCACGCGGCAATTGACGTTTTATTCTTCTTCTTGTTCGAGTCTTTTTTTGGTTTCTTTCTGTTTTTTCACTACTTTTTGTCGACAAAAAATGTGTAAATGTCCTGAACTAATTCTAATGTGACATAATATAACCTAACTTGAAATGTTAGCAAACTGAACGTGTCTATTTTAAGATTTGTGACTTGATGCAACCTAACATAAAATTTCATTGAATCTGACCTAACACTAATCTCAACTAATTGAACTTTGATATAACTTACTCTGACTGACAGGACTTTATCTAACCTAATGTAACCAAACATGAATTAACTTAATCTAGTCTAACTTACTAAAAATTAAGTCATGTTTTAGTGGGTAGAAACTCAATTGAAGATATCTTGAATTTAGTACAGAAAACATGCCATAAATTTTAGAATAATATTATAGTCATATACTAGAATTAGTAGAATCATGTAATAAAATAAGTAGTAAGATAATAAAATAATAGTTGCAAAATAATAAAATAATAAAATTATTGAATTGTAGATTAATGAAATAATAAAATAGTAAAATTGTCGACTACTGAGATAATAAAATAGTAGAATTGTGGATTAATGAAATAATAAAAGAGTAGAATTGTGAAGCAATAGAATAATGAAATTGTGAAGTAGTAGAATAGTAAACAGAAAAATTGCAAACTAATACAATACTTATCAAAAAACATCACCAACTCTCTTAAAATCGTGTTAAAAATGATTTCAAAATAAATTTAGACCGGAAATAACAAATAAAGCTTCAATTAAAAAATTATCTATTGATCCATATTCCTGAAAATTACAGTTACAATATGTCTGACTATAAATGTCCAATTTCACTGCGACTACCAACATATCAAAACCCCTTCAAAAATTTATCCAAAACCTTCGAATAACCTAATATTATACTCTTATGACGGACATCATAATATTTTGATAAATTTCTACGAAGACGTTAAACCGTGTCCGAGCACCATGACCCCAGGATATTTCCTTGGGGAATGATGGGAAAATATCTACGCTCTCGTCTCTATCAATTTAGCAAAAAGTAAACGTGATAATGCGTTATCTTTACGATCACTGTACAAACGACATGTCGATTGACTTTTGTTGTTGCACGGAACTCGTTCAGCAATCGAGAAATACACTTTCAGAGAATGGAGGTCAGAAAAGCTCTTACCGGGTTGCTGATAAGAAGAGAAAAGAGCTGAACGTGACTTAGAACGTAAACTCATAAAAATAAAAATATAGGAAACAGTAAAATTATAATAATCTATAAAACAGCGACAAGCAAGTAAAAATTAATTTCTGAAATTGTACGAGCCATTTTATACTAGCCAAAAGCCATTTTATCCGGGAAATAACCTCTTGTTTGGAATGCACTCTTGTTTATTCGAATTGCTTTGCCAACTTTTACTGCACTTTAACAGAAACGACGCGTTTCGGATTAGCGAGGAAAATTATCACTTACAAATTGTTTCTAATTTCTGCTTTATTCTGCTCGGTCATTTTCACATTTAATGTTGTTTAAATGTCATTAAATCATATAAATTTTAGGTTCAAATATTTTTCATTAATACAACCAATTAGAGGATATTCATTGAGAACCTAATTCTGTAAATTTATTAACTTGATTTGAAAATGTGAGCTTTTATCAACTCCTTAATTTGTACATTTCAGAATCTGTAATTTAAAATAACTGTGAACGTACCAATTCGCAAATTTGAAAATTTCTAATTTGTTAAAGTGAGCTTGAAAAATTTTTTAATATCTAAATATCTAAATACGAACATTTCTAAATTCGCGAATTGTACACACAAAAATTTATAAACCAAAAAATATATAATATTGAATCCGTGTAAATTAAAAGACCTGATTGTGTAAACATCTAAAATTTTTCTGAGTAAATATCTCGTTCAAAGAGTTATACGTTTTTTTCGTACAAAAAAGCGTACGAGTAGGAGTCGATCGGTAAAAGTTTAATCGGTATTCACGAAACGAAGCGAACGTCGAGTCGTCGAAGGAAGAAACGCGATAGACAGGCGAAAGTCCGACCGGATTATTCGGGGATCCGGGTCCGAAACATCAGAATGAACTCGTTGACCGAGCTACGAAAGGTGGGGTCATCAATCCGACCAGTTAGCCCGCCACTTCGACCCGTTTTTCCGTAGGGCTTAGCAGATTAAGCGGTTCGCGTTGAGTTTGATCGACTCTTCCTAAGTCTTTCATTACGGTAGCCTCGTTGTAGGAGGGTGGGCTTATTATTAAGAAGGGTAAGGAAGACGGCCGTCTTGTTTGTTAAACGAGGGGAGAAAGAAAACGGAAAGGGGTCACCGGAGGGCACACTGTGTGACTCACATTGGTCAGAATAAACCGTAGGTAACCCTCTGATCATTGACCGTCAATCAGTTCGATCCAACAATCGTCTTTATTAACTCTTTGCCAACCTGTCAGTCCGGAATCGTCGATAGGGAGTTCTGGAATAACATTTGCCAGAAATCGTCTCGACTCTTCTTACTCCAAATTGCATTTATCCGATCCAATAGTTTTTTTGGTATGAAGGGTAATTTCAGGATAATGAAAATTCTAGTTAGGAAGGGACACATACATAGATTTTAAAGAAACATATATTAGCATATTGATCGCCACAGTGAAAGCTGATGTTTGTAGTCAAACAGAAAATTTTACCACTAATAAAAATGACCAAAATTGATTTTAACAATAACCATTTATGCTTGTGATTCTAGGTGCAAATCGAGTGAGGTCGTCAGCGTCTGCTGCGGTGGACCATTTCGATGTTCATCAAGGCACTCATATACTTCAAGTGAGTATATCACATGTACAATTTTGTTAACAAATATATTTAAAACATTCAAATGAAACAACACGCCCTTCAATTCATTCAAATAATCAATCTATTCAAAATTAACTTACATAAAGGAGAGTGCAGAGAATATGACAGTGTAGAATCATTACTTTCATAAAGTTCAATTTTCAGTAAAAATTAGAAATTGTGATGTAATGTGCAACTGGGGGGACGTACATTAATTCAACACATTAAAAATTTTGGATCAATTTATCTCGGATAATACCTCGATACATCGTTAAAAAAAGATGGAGAAACATTCTAGAAGAGCGATTGCTTCAATATTTTCTGTTTCAGTCGCTGGACGGGTTCGCGATGGCGGTCGCCGCTGATGGACGGTTCCTGTACATATCCGAGACCGTCTCAATTTACCTTGGACTCTCACAGGTGAGTGTGTAGCCGTTACTACGTTCCTTTACGTTGTAAGTGTGACTGGTTCGCGGGGATGTTGATGGAAGACGCTAGCACCGTAGCGAGGGTTGAATCTATGGTAGGGTGGTGGTTAGGTCGCGAAAGTGGAAGCTGGAAAGGAGAACGAAAGAAGAAGCTGGATAGCAGAGAAGAGATAGGGTACGGGGTAGAGAGTGTAATGAAGCGGAAGACATATAAGACACAGGCATGCACACGGAGCTGGCACGTATGCGAGCCGGAAGGGCAAAGATAGCCAGTAAGGGAACACTATCGTGGAAAAAGGACAAGTACAATGAAGAGCAAAGGAGAAGAAGAGGAAAAGAGAAAAGTTGAAGGATATGGCGGAGGTGGACGTCCCGGTATAGGAAAAGAAGAAGAAGAAGAAGAAGAAGAAGAAGTAGGAGAAACCGGTAAGGTTGGGAAAAGAGGAGGTGGATAAGGACGAGAGAGGTCAAGGGAGGAAAAGAGGAGAAGGTTGTATGAGTTGGCGGCCATACTGGCTGGCACCAAGCATGACATAGACGAGGGAAGGATGGGTGGTTGGGGGCGGGGGTGGTCGCATGCGGCTCACGTAGCCTCTGCACGGCGGCGTGTTCGCCATTCCTAATGCTGCCGTGAAGGTAGATGGAGAAAAGGGGGAGGGGAACAGCGGGAAACCGTGGAACAGAGACGACGAATTGACGGAAAGAGAGAACGAGAGAGAGGGACGGGATAGAACGGGAGGAACAGGAGGTGTACGGGAGGTGACCGGTGTACCAGCTCGGTTCTGCGAGACTCGTGGAGCAATCAATAGGGTGTTTCGGGGATTCGGGAAACCGGCGCCGACGTTGCCACAAACATGGCTGCCGACAACCCCTGCGTTCCAGAGCTGTTCCTTCTCGACGGAAACCGGCCACTGAAAGGAAATGCATACAGACTTATGCTCGTAGATATGCTGCGGTATCATAACATGTAAACCATGTACGCTCATCAACTCATCAACGTTGGTCAGCATCGTTTAGATGCTGAGGTATCGACATGAAACATCGGCAATACACCGGACTTACGTTTACCTTGTAAAATAGTTTACTGTTAGAAAGTTGGTATGTTATTACTTGACGAATATGAAAGTAATAGAAAATATTGGGTAATTGGAGGTGTACAGTATCTTGACGGCCATGTTGAAAGTTTCATTAGGCAGTTTTATTATTTTTATGACGAACAAATGCTTGTGAGAACACTTCTGACGCTACCAAGATCATATTTGGAGGGACTAAAGTCGATTTGTTAACTTTTGAATTTTGGGAATTTAAGAAGTTGAAAATGTGAAATATATTTTACAAATCTGGGAATTTCGTAATGGGCGATTAATATTTTCCAAAATCAGAAAATGTGAAAATTTGAAAATGTAGAAAATTGTAAATGCAAAAATTTAGAGAACTGAAGAAATGAAAATTAAAAAATTGATAACTTAAGACATATCTAATATTCCAATATGAACTACAAAAATTATCCTACGTCGTATACCACACTAGACGGAGGTACCGATCCATACTTTAAGACCTCTCCCCCTCCGGTGTCTACCTGGTTACTTCAATGGTTCCAGTTGTCCAGGAACCTTCAAATACTCGTAACTCTTGACAATGAATACTTTCTTCAACGATCTCTTGAACTCTCTCTTAGCCAGCTTGATTTTTAATGGCTGTGGCAGCTTAGGTTGAATTCGTCGGTAGAGCAGGGTGGGGGTTTATTATTATTCTGTCGGGAAGTTCGATTGAAATTAAAGTTTCCACACCGATGAAATTGACTTCCGTTCGAAGCGAGAGTTTCATCGAGTCTGGGAACGGGAAACCGTGTACCCCTCTTGAGCTCTAGTAATCTACTTCACGGGATTTACATACTTTGTCTTTGAGCGAGTTCCGAGGATCCCAAGATCGAGAAACATATCTCATTTTAACTGTGTATATTCGAATAATTACATTAAACAAGAGAAAACATAGATTATGTCATCCGAGGAATTTTACTTTTATTATATCAGTATGTGTGAAAGGTTTAATTTTTCTCAGACATTGATGCAATAACGTACATCTCAATTTATTAATTAATAATATTCATATTATTTTACACAATTTTTATATCATGATTCTTACTCTAGCGAGCTCGGTTCTTTCTGTAAAATATAGCTTAAGATTTGTTTGAGAAATCTTTACACAAAATTGATAGGAATAGATCATTTTTAAATTATTCAGGTAAATCCCTTATTTTCACCTGAAGTACACCTTTGCAATAATATTCTTCTACAGTCGAAGGAAGGAGGTGTTTTTATTAGGTATAGTGAATATTTTTAAAAAATATATACATATTTTAAATATTAATATCAAACATGATAATTAACATACAAATTATAAGAATGATTATTACGTTTTTATTAGACATGTGATTATTTAAAGTATGTTTTAAATTTAAGATGGCCAATAAACTTAACTTCTGATCATTTTATTTATTAAATTTATATAATAAAGCGCGTATACATTTTATTGGAACACTCTGTGTTTTTGGAGACTCAGTTAAAATTCATACCAGCACCGTTTAGAGGAAAAAAAGGGCAAACGCAACAAAGAACTTCTTTCAATTCGCCCCCATAGGGACAAATTCAAATAACCGTACAGGCAACCACTACATGACAATTTTATCAGACTTCAGAGCCACTTTAATTTACCCGGTCTTTTAACTTAAAAGGTGTAACCGAAAATAAAAGGCATTGTATTAACTTGTATTAACCCCTGAAAATCAGACCTGCAAATGTACGAACATTGATAACTTTTCAACAAAAATTAGTTGAGTCATTTTTTAAATAAAAGGACTTCGAACGTAAAATAATATTTAACAGAAATAATGTAAAATTTCGACAATGGAAATAGTGTAGAGTTCAAAATTAAATTGTCGCTCTCTGATCCGTCATTCGATTCGAACCTAACCTAACCTACGATTAAATTATTTTAATTTAGTTTCGAATTATCATTGTAACAAAGAAACGATTCGTCAATAATTACTATACTTTGTTAAGTATTATTTATTTGACAATTATGTTGATTAGTTTATCATTTTTCGAAGTGAATGCCATAAAAATGGTAGCTGTTTCCAACGAACGAAAGAATAGCAACTTCGGTCACGTCGAAGCAGTTTTTCGTGGAAACTATCATATTAAGAGCCGCAGAGTTACCCTGCAGTCAAGTTACCTCGGGGAAAACTGTTCTCGAAGACAGTTTTTCTTCTAATTAAGTCACCTTGCCACTTGTCAAGAAAACTACGATATCTGACCACATTTATTTTCTTGCGTCAAATACTCATTTCAAAATATGATTTAAATATGGCTTTCCAAGTGGACGATTGACTCCTAGATTTGATATTCAGTATCGTATCTTTCAGAGCTCTTGTACTCAAAGATTTACCAAATTAAACTGTACTTTTTTGGCTACTTTCAAACAACAGGTCTCATCTCCGTATTTATACACTTTAATTCTGATTCTGATAGAGCATGTCTCATCCTATGTAAAAATGTTTATGCATGAATCTGAAGTAAAAAATGAGAATCATTTTTTATGAATTCTGCTATAAATACGCTAACAACGTTCATGAATAAAACATAATGTTAAGATTTGGCACGTGGCTTCTCAACAGAGCTAAATGTAATGGACAACATGAAGTTTGAAGATTAATAATATACATTAAGTATATCAACGAATTTTATTCGCGTGTATGAAACATGCAATTGATTCACTGATGTGGTACACAATATGCATATGCAAGTTTTAATTCATATACATATAACAAGAACTAAAGTATATTATCCGAGAGACTTATTAAAATGAAAAATTGAAATGTTTGAATGTGTCTTTTAAAATTTCAGGTAGAAATGACGGGATCAAGCGTTTTCGATTACGTTCATCAGCAAGACCACGCGGAAGTTGCGGAACAATTAGGACTTGGACTGACTTCGAGCACCTCTTCCGGTCCGCACTCGTCGAGTTCCGGTTTAGCGTCGCCAAGTAGCGCTGCATCCGAAGAACATGGATCGTCTTCCACTGCGAATCCCGACGGTAAATATCTTATTGAAGGTCTTTTAAATTATTCATGGATCAATTTGTTGCATATCAAATAAGAGATTTTGTATTCACACGAATCTAAATTATCAAATTTCTATGTTCAATGATTTTCAAACACTCAAATTTTGAAATTATGGATTTCCCAAGTTTACAAATTTACGAGTTGCGAAATTTTGAAGTTATCGAATTTCTAAATTTATAAATTTTTAGTAAATCTCCTAATTTTCGAAAGATTACATTTTTAAGCTTTTAAGTTCTCAAATTTACATATTCTTTACAAATTCGAATTCACAAATTTTCAAGATTCCAAATTTCCAGGTGCCCAAATCCTCGAAAACCTAAACTTTTTTAAACTTTCGAATTTCCAAACTTATAAATTTCTAAATCTCCCAATTTTCAAGTTCTAAATTTCTCAAATTTCTAAATCTATAGCTTTCCAAATCCTTAGATTTCTAAATTTCCAAAACACAAAATTTATATAATTCTTTTAATCGCAGTGTCCTCCGTAATGTCGCTGTCAGCGACTGGTCTTTACAAAGGATACGACAGAGCGTTTTGTGTCCGAATGAAGTCGACATTAACGAAAAGAGGGTGCCATTTTAAGTCTTCTGGTTATAGGGTACGTTTATCACCTTATTTTATCAATTATCATTCATATACTTACCATATCATATGCCAAAAATACTTAAATTTTCATTAAATAAAAAATCCATCCACCAAATTATGAGAAATTCTTTAAACTAACTGAAGATATTATTAAAACTATAGATCATAGAAGTAACGAAATATTGTGAAAATTTATACACATAATAAAATTTTAATGAAGCTTTAATATAACAGTGACGGTGTTAAATTATCGTATTCACTTAAACGTGTTAGTGAATTGAAGTAGTAAAAATTAGCAAACAATGATGTAACAAATCTTCAAATCCACGAGCAAGAATATAACGTGTTTTAATTCTTAATTGAATTGCATAAGTTCTAGCGATTCGTGAATCGATCGCGTTCGATTGACAAAAAAGCCAGGTGTTAATTAAGTATTATAAATTCAGGTGGTGTTACTGCTGTGCCGTTTGAGACCACAGTATACGTTTAGCCATACAAGAAAGTCAGCACCGCCATTGATAGGCATGGTTGGCTTGGCGATCGCGCTTCCTCCACCGAGTGTGCACGAAATTCGCCTGGAAACTGACATGTTCGTCACACGAATTAACTTTGACTTTCGGATAGCACACTGTGAACCAAGGTAAGCACTTCATTAATTATACCAAACAATTCTTAAACATATTTCAATTTATACGAGGTAAAAAGTACAATGGGTTATTCGTTTAAAGAACAAAAGAAACATTAAACAATTTTTTAAATATAGAACAATTTTATATTTATTTAATAAACTACAATTTTATACTGTAAAGTGAATGCTAGATCTAATAATAAAAGTGCATAGATGTGCAATTACTGGACCAAGTTATAAGCATATTGTATCTTGTACCTCAATTGCGAGCAAAGAAAATATTCGTCGATCTTTGTGAATATGACTAAAGTTAGAAACTCCAATCACTTGATACAAATTATACTAATGAGTATAAGTAGTATACAAAATTATATTTTTGTATGATTTTACAGGGTATCCGAATTGTTAGACTATACAGCCGACGAATTAACGGGGAAAAATCTTTATACGCTGTGCCATGGAGAAGACGCGAATCGTCTTCGGAAATCCCACATCGACCGTAAATATTTCTACACGTTCTTCAAGCTTCTATCGCGACCTATGATTCACTGTTTTCATCATGGAAACGATTTCATTTGTTGCAGTGATTCACAAGGGACAAGTATTGACGCATTATTATAGGCTGATGAACAAAAGCGGAGGATACACGTGGTTGCAAACATGCGCCACCGTGGTGTGCAACTCAAAAAACGCCGAGGAGCAGAACATCATTTGTGTCAATTATGTCATTAGGTAAATTAAACATTTCTTTTTATCAAATGTTACTAACAAACGGAGATATTAACTATTATTTATTGTTTGTCAGTGGGCGGGAATATGAGAACTTGATCATGGACTGTTGTCAACTGGAAGAAGGTGTTATGGGTGTTAAACGCGAAGACGCTGTCGGAAATGATCCAGAAAATGGATCACCGGATGCTGATGGAGGAGGTATACTACCGATCTAATACTTATGTAGGGTGTCACAAAGTTAAACGAAATTCTGCAATATATTCTATACGTTCATAGGTGATTATGAAATAGTTCAAGGTAATAGAGAATTTACTGTTGATGCTATTTAGAAAGATTTGGAAATATGAATATTTAGGAACTTGGAAGCTTAAGAATACAGAAATTAAACACTTTTGATATTTAATAATTTAGTAATTCGGAAATGTAAAAATGTAGGAATATGATTAAAAATGAAGCTTTTCGCGATAAAATATTTGCGGACTATATATCATTTTCTTTTCATTTCTGCTTATAGAACATATCGATAACGTTTAGAATCGCTTAACTCTGGTACCTCCTACAAGATAAAAGACTTTCTTCCTTTATTTAATAATCTCCTTTCCATTACAGAGGGTAGAAACCACGGCGGACCACCGAATCAGCATCAAGAACATCCTCACAGGTCACCTCCCGAAGATCGCGAGGAAACTCGCGGCTCGGAGAGCGAGAAGAGGAGCAGCAGACACCACGACAACATAGCTCAGTTACAACAAGAGCCCCAAACAGCCGTAGGAAATATAAACACGCTCGTAGTGAAATTGCGCGGGCACAAACGGAAGATACACGAGGAGGATAGCAGCTCGAACGAAGAGGAGGACGAAGAGGACGCAACGGTGAAAGTCACGAATAACGAGAGAAGCCACGCTCTAAGTCCAGCTCCATCAAACCATTCCATTTCAGGCGGTGAGCAAGTATTGTGTTCAGCCAGCCCGAAATCGAGACGCGTGGAAGATCGAACGAGCAACGCCGACAGTGCCGGTACCTCCGTGAAAGATCTGGAACAGGCGATGTCCAAGCATCTGCCTGTGTCAAACCTGAACAAATCTCACTCGCCGACGCTTCATCAGCCGACGGATTTCAGTACAGACGCGTTGTTGAAACAACAACAGCAACGAAGTACGATACAGTGGATCGGGGCGCATCATCATCTGGGACACCTGAGTCCTCAGCAGTCGGCTACTGCTCCGTTGCCCGCTACCGCCCTTCTTCGTCAACTTTACGCGAACAGGGAGAGCGTGATACGAGCTAACGTTCACGGGATCACATCTAGCGGTAGCACGCGTACGCCTTCTTCGGGTGGCACTTATTACGCCGGTGACACGACACCGAGCGGACCTCTGCCCACACCTCCAGGGTCAGAAGGGTCCAGCACCTACGGCGAACACCAATTCGTGTTAGCCACTCATAACCAGAAAGGTTCCACCGGTACCAGCTGCGCGGACGCGTTCACCAGCCTGGTCTCCTCTTATTCCACTGCCGGCGGTTACACGGTCGATTACCACTCGGCGATGACCCCACCGTCGTCCGTCTCGCCGAGGGACAAGCAGCAACAACAGCAACAACAACAGCTTCACCCGGTGAATGTGATAAGTAGCTACGAAAGCTCGTCGGCTTACACCGACCCGGTGCTGCGACATCAATACGAGCCAGCTCAACCGTTGCCTTTGAAGCCGCAAGTGTATTCGGCCGCGGTTCATCCGAGCGCGTTAGACGCCGCCGCGGCGTACGCGTCCGCGGGTTTGAGCGAACAGGCGCAGTTTTATCATCATCCAGCTGCTGGAGCTGGCTTCCATATCTACCATCCGACCAATAAATCGACGACGAACGGCTGGTACGGGTCGACGTCCTAGTGGCGTGGTCCTGTACGCGAGAGACGTGTACTTAAGTAACTCGAAGTTTCAGCCCAAAGTCCCCTAAATGCATATCAGTGATATCGTATTCACCTCGACATCTCTGTACGCCGATTTCCCATTTCCACTCTCTACTTTCATCCACCGTGTTATATTTTTTCTCTTCGTTTTGTTTAGTTCATCTTTGTTACGCGTTCATTTATCTGTACCGGTGCTATCACTACCCTACCCCTTTCCCTAGGGTTTCTTGAGACCCATCGTTTACCCTTGTCATTGAAACCCAACGATCGTACGTGCGCATACGATGTGCCAACTGAACTGTAAAAATATCGCTGCTCTCTATTCTCGACTATGTAGAACGACTTATTGTAATATAACAAAATAAATTATTATGTATGTTGACAATTTTGGAGAGGACATTCGCGCAAGCATGGAGAGTAGGAGTTTAAGGGTAAAAGGAAAACGAGGATGGAACAGGAGGACAGAGCGCAGAGTATGTTTGATGGAACGCAGTGATGGGCAAACGAATACCCGTGGAACTTTCACGTGTACTCGTGGACACTGTTGATACACAATTTCATTATTCGAAAACTGGAAAATTTCTCGAATTGAAAATTTCAAATTTCTGTATTCTCAAGTTTCTAAATTCCTTTACTTCCAACTTTCCAAATTTTTTAATTTCTATTTGACTTTTTAATTTGAAATTCTTTTATATGAAATTTCTGTATTTCAAAGTTTCTACATTTTCAAGCTTCTGTATTACCAAAATTCTAAATTAGAAAATTTGGTAATATAATAAATGATAAATTAGTAATAAATTGATAAATTGAAAAATTTGGAAATCCTGTATTCCTGAACTTGAAACCGCGGGCACTTGATCTACTCATCACTGTTGCGACGCTCAAGGGGCGAACGGTGATACGAGGAAAAATGACTAATTATAATTAGCCGATTGTAATCGCGTGACATTAAAATGCACGCGAGAGAGAAGTAATGTAAACGAACAAAAAAGATTTGCCAGCGTAACCGCTGAGCCCAGGCGTGGTTGTTAGCGATAATTACTCGAGAAAAGCCGTACTTGTCGTAATTTTTTATACTGTAACATTTTGTTGCGTAAATACGATGACTTTAGTGAAGTCAACAGTGCAATCGTTACAAGTTCTTAGCGTTAATTTAAGAGGATCGGATAGAGATAAAGTTTACCTTTGCTTATAACGTGAAAGAGACGTTTCTGTACGACAGAGAGGGAGAGAGAGATAGAGAGAAAGAGAGAGAAAGAAAGAGAGCGCGAAAGAGAGAGAGAATGTATGAGTATGTAACATTATCGAAGGAAATCGCTATCTCTATTAATGTAGAGTACGTTGTTCAAACAATTAATTTATTAGCAGCTTATCAATTCAATTTATTATTGCTTGAATCGTATTATCGTTTTCTATCCATAGAATTTATCAGTATTCATTTATCGTCGATATTAATACATATCAAATTATCTGATAACGATAAATCACTGCCTTACCAGTTTAAAAGTTTGCCTGAAACAAAGTAAAGTATTCACAAAAGTAAGCTTCGAAGGTTTTAAACAAGTAAGCAACACGTATTTAAAATGTTATCAGAACAATATATTGCTAGAGGTAGCGAATTCTTTCAGAGAGATTATTATGTTTTGTTGTAAATGAATTGTTTTTTGACGAGTACACGTGTAAATACAATTTTATGTGCTGTAATATTTACCTGTTGAATATTTCTATTCATCATTTTTCTGAAATTTCTATGAAATTTATTTTCGTTGAAGGAGCATTGTAAGGCAGTGACTTAAACACTAAAATATATACACAACATCTCCCTCTTGATAAAAGAAAACCTTGTAATTCAGTACAGTTCATCCTCAAATGTTTGACAGAATTATATCCCATACAAAAATTTGCCATCATACCACAATCGCATAATATTATTTAGAAAAGATATAACTATCTGTAAATGAATTTATTGTATTATCAATTACTGTAACATTTATATAGACAAATTTGTTTCTTTTCTGAATTTTAGAGTCTCATATACAAAATATTGAATAATACTGTTTATATTTCAGTTTACAATTTATAAAATACTTTCAAATTTTTCCATTAGTATTATCGTTATCTTATTTATCTATTATAATTTAAGTATATCCACTTGGAACAGTATCAACAAAATTCTAATAATAGAAAGAGAAGTACTTAAAATTGGATGAAAATTAGCTTTTGCCAAATGGTAATGTTTCTCGTTTATACAAAACAGAAGATGCGTGCAGGAATGCCCTACATGTACTGAAAGTACTTATACGAATCTAAAAATGGACAGATGCAGTGCATACAAAACTATGCCTTACCAAATTGTTCTTCAAAAATATATAAAGAGAAAAAAATAAGATCAGGTGTAAGGATTATAAGACTGATAATAAATTTGCTTGTTCTGTTTTATTGTTCAAGCAAATGATAGACTCAAATTAAATTGCATATATATATCTGTAGGTATTTACATTCCACTATTTCTTGTTTAAAACTTTAAAATGTAATTTAAAAATAAAAGTACAATGCACCTGAATCTTTCTAAAAGCTTTAGACTTTTATTCGTCTCTTTATTTCTAATATTTTCTTGCTTTCTAAATCTATTGCATAAATAAATATCATTTACTGATCCAAACACAGTACAATGTTTTATATATTGAAATATTTACATCAAAGAAATAATTAATTTTATTTAATCTCACATGCATTTGCATTATGTGCTAATTACAAATTTTTCACATGTTTGTGAAAAATCTGATAATAAGATATTATCAGTATCAGAGATTACCACTATTTTAAGAACTACTTTACAACAAAGCTTTAATTACTATCCGTAATCTCTAATAATTGATAATTACACATTTCTTTTATCAGAATCAGTGACTTGAAGAATTTAGATTGATTATCAACATTTTAAAATTCTCAACATTTATCTTAAATATTGTATTGATAATATACTGGCCATGAAAATTCTAGAATATGGACAATATACACAGATTGTTTGAAATTTCTATCATCCCAAATTACATTTTCAACAATAACAAAACAATGTATTACAGCAATATTCATACATAAATATATGAACACAAGTAATTAATGCTCATTTATATTAATTTACATAAATTTTACGCAATTTGGCATATTTAACTATTTCAAAACTGTACATTAGATGCAAAATATTTCATTTATCTGAAAGTAAAATTAATCAGAATAATTTCCATGTATTACTCAGCACTACCATGTGAGGTTAGTAATAACCTATTACGTCCCTAGTCTCTTCTCGCCAATTATCCCTATAATGAATAGTTTCAATTTTGCACTTGTAATATAAACAATTATAAAGCTATCTTTATGAAAAAATGATAAAGTTATTAAACCTAAAAATCGTTTTAAAAAATTGTATACAAAAAATCATTTTTGTTTTGCAATAACATCACACGAAGACACATACTACTCAGATTTAATTTAAATTTCTATTTCTAGCTACTAATGAAAGGCGATCATGTTTTAAAACAATCATAAACTGTTTACACAATGATTAATAATCAAGTACTAGGTTATGTTTACACTCTGATCAAACATACCATGTTGATGTCACGTAGTATAATACTCGAGTTCGATGTTCGATGATCGATGATCGATATATTGGCCTTGCATGAGTAAACTCGATAGTCATTGGAGCTTAATATTTGTTATCCTTTACATCTTACAGATGCGCGCCTATATAAGAAACAAATTCGAAAGAAGACCGCTAATTTAACATTTACCGTCAGAGTGAACAGTTCGTGGACACAAACCACATCATGAATTGGCGATTCACGCTCTTCATCGCTGTTCTTGTTTTGACAGTCGAAGCGAAAAAATATCCACAATCATTTGAGGAGCATCAGTGGGAAGAATTCGAAGAGTTTTTAAAGTGGAGAAAATCAAAAGAGCTGCATGGAAATGGACCAAGAGAGAATAAGTACGAGAAACGATATTACGACGATAGTCGTGAAGTGGACCAAACGTATGAAAAGAATCAACAGAGTCCCAATAATAATCCACCACCAGTCAATCAAGCTGCTCTAATGGCAAGATACATTGTTAACTATGCTGGTAAGATAAATGTACCTTCGATAACGTCTCATTTTAATAGAACCGGGGTATTCAAATTAAGTTTCGTATTCGATCTGAATCGTTCAAAAAATTACCAGGTTACATTTTTAATAATACGATCGCTGTTTTTAAATTATAGAAATTAAGAAGCGATACATATCTAAAAATATTATTCATACATGGATGTGTGTTTAACACATATACGTCTTATCTGCTGATAATATTAGATTTACCTACAGAACTTTGGCAATTTCCCAAATTTTCGGTCGAAAATGCAACGCGTGTCGCATATTTTCACTTTAATTACCATTTTCCACACGATTTAATAAAAATTAAATTGCATTTCAAATGCTTCACTTTATTATCACTCCTGATATCCATTATATTCAAATTGAATTGTTCCGTTGTCTCGCAAGATAATAGAAGGTCATTCGTTTGAATTTTGCTTTTAAAAAATATTTATCAACTCGGAAATAATAAATATAGCGATTTGGTGAATCATTTAAGTATTTCAATTATTTATTTACGTCGAATAGCATGGTTTATGTAAACTGTTATCAATGCGTTTTCACAGATTGGGTAGCTGTTGCAACAACAAGCACGCGAAAGGATATTGAGTCATTTCCAGTAGCAAATTTAATTTCTTATAGCGATGGAGCCTTAGGCAATGGAAGTGGTATCCCATATCTTTACCTTACTCCGTTAGATTTCACGGCTCAGGATCTAGCAGTGAGTAATCGGACGATTCCTTTGTTTCGATCAAACATCAACACTTTTTATTTCTAGTTACCATCGTTTGATAAGATAGCGAATACCATCGTACTGCCAATTATTTTGTTATTACTCATCGGCACGGTCGCTGCGACATGCATAATTTCATGTGTATACGTAGTTCTGTATCAAAAATTTTTAAACTTAAACATGTTTTAAATTATTAATTCTAAAATTTACAAATCTTATAGCGTCGAAAATAATGCTGATTTTTTGTTCTGGGTAAACACTTTCAGGTTCAAAACGTTCCAAGTTTCATACGTTCTGAATTTGAAACGTTCCCAATTTGGAACGTTTCAAGTTTGAAGCGTCCCAAGTTTGAAACATTCCAGATTTTTAATTTTTTTAATGTTCAAATATTCCGAACTTGAAACATATACATAATTTTTGTTATATCTATTGAATTAATTTAGTGACCATTTTTTAATTGCAGAAAGACAATCGAGCTTCTTTGTTAATGTCATTAGCTCAAGGAGAATACTGTAGAAACAAAGATTGGGATCCTATGGATCCTCGTTGCGCCAGAGTTATTATGAGCGGTAAAATCAAACCGGTTAGTGAATTTATTTATATTAAAATCAAAGTGACCATTTAGTTTAAGCGACTAAATGCAAAGTCATTTTCGAATTTATTTATTTTTGCATTGAAGATAAGGGGTCATTCTAATAAATAATATTAATAATTACATTAGTAACTCGTTTCCTTTTTCTAATAGTTGAAAAACGAAAGTGCAGAACACGCGCTAGCCAAGAAAGTTTTCTTTGAACGCCATCCAAAACTAGAGCATATGCCAGCGGGTAAGAATTTATTTATTAAATAATGTTTATTACTAAATGCATTATAGTCCTTGTTGACTTACAAAAATTATGTATTGTATTACAGACCACCATTTCTATTTTGCCAAGTTGAAAATAATGTCTATCGCTGTTTTGGATACTTTCGGCGGACCTAAATATGTTACTGTAAATGATTATCTGCATCCAATTGCTAACGTTACCGAAGAATTCAACCGACATTTCCCTATGGAAGCATATGAACACTCTCAAAATAAATATAGTCCAGTTGCTAACATGTTACATCCTGTAGTTCGCCTTGTATAAAATAGCGTAAAAATTAATACAATTACTTATATGTATATGTACATCTAAACTTTTTATAGTACCTAAATTTTCTACAATTAATTAAGTGATAAATAAAATAAGTTTAATACATTCAAAGATGAATTGTAGTTAAATTAACCGGTTCTGAATGAGTGTAATTTTCAATAGTTAGTAGCATAAATATTTTCAAGAAGAAAGAAAGGTAAGTTTTTCTATCAGTATTAATTATATTGTACTTTCAAATGTACCTGTTAAAAAAATAATTTTCTGGTGTAATCCAATATGATTCATTATATTTTATTTCACTATAAAAATATACAGCTTTTCCGTTTAAACCCATGGCAATTTCTGTAATAAATATTTATTTAAATCAATAATAAATCTGTAATAAAATGATGTACAGGTTTTATTATACTAATATAATATTTTTAATATTTACATATTATTAATACAATAATTGCACTTTGTTGTAGTACATTACAAAGAATTTGACTATGATATATTACTTTTTAAATGAAGAATGACGATTTCGTGTAAGTTTATAGTTTCATTCGGATGCTTCTATGTACATTCTACATAATTTATTCGAATATATAAAACAACTTTTATATATTAAAATTTATTTAAATGAAAACAAATATTTAACAAAAATGAATAATTTCGTTATAATTTAAAGATAATATTGACAGACAGTATCTAAGTATAAAAAGTTTCTTTTGGTTATGTTTTTTTCGTAGTAGTCTGTGTACTTTTCCCGTGTACAAGACTAGATGAACTCAACATAACGGAAATTTGTTCTGGTAATGGGCAAGCAATTAATTGAAGTTCCTCTGAACTATAATATTTACTTAGTAGTTGATATATTTGTGTAAATGCAGCACACACATTATTTTTGACTGGTCTAAATAGAATAAACTCAGTTTCTTTATTAGAAAGATATAACTGCATTAGCTGTTGGATTTCGGGACATTTAAACTTAATTATCCGTAATACTTCACTGATTACTGCAGCAACATCTTGTGCACTCCCAAGAGCATGTTCCTGAGATGTGTCTGTGTTACCAGTGTTAACATGTGCTTTTTCTTTTTCTAGTAACTTTAAAATTGGATGTATCAGTAAATATGTTGCATGCTGTATAAGACAGTGACAAGCATATTTTAGTTTATTATCTACATGCTTCCTTGAATCTATTAATTGTTCCTTCATTTGTGGTGCACCCTCTAATAAAAATTCTAATAATGCATTATTTGACAAAGTGAAAAATCTTGAACTTTTTTCTAATAAACCAAATGCAGCTGTCTTAACTTTAGAAAAGTCCAAACTATATTCCTTTATAGTAAAATCTACTTGAAATGGTGCAATCTGTTCTCTTAGTATCAACAAATGCTTTATTTGAAAGAGTTCTGCATCCAAAGATGATGCTCTATTTTCAATTTCTTGTCTTGCATTTTCAATGCTTTGTACGCAATAAGATATTGCTTCCTGGCTCAGAGATTGAAAAACAGATCTGTCTACACAACGATATAATCTTGATAAACAAACTAATGTTCTTCGTACAGTAGGATACCACATTCCATGTAGGTCTGCAGGTGAATTACCCATATGTGTTTTCTGATAAATAGAATCTATTTCAATGTGATTTCTGGAAACAGATTCTGTACTGCTATCTCCATTAAATGGTACAGATATCCTTTTCATTTTTGTTTGTCTAGTCTCTTCTCTTAGGGATTCTGCTATATCTTCCATCATCTTTAATTTATCTGGATATGCCAAATCACCTGGTGATGGATTGTAATTTAATACATCAGACTGTAGATATAGATGTGCACGAAATACAAGTCTTTCTTGTACATCATGCAATAGTTGTAGACAAATATTTCCAAATCCTTCTAAGGGTTCAAAATTATTTTGCACATGTTCATCCAGCATTTCAATTCTTAAGATGCAACAAATTTCTGCTAATGTTTCTAAGTGATTAATATGAATGATAAATGGTCTTAATGTATCGTATAAAGAAGTACATAAGCTTTCCAAATATGTAGTTAATCCATTGGATGGCTTCGAAAAGAATTCATAAAATAATTTATATTCATCCATTGATGCATGTAGCAATAATGCACATGAATTTCTAACTAAACTACAGTGATCACCATTATACTTCTCCTTTACTGACATTAGAGACTTTTGTACACTGCTGCCTAGCACTAATCCTCTTTGACTCCAATAATATTGATGGCACTCAGATAATAGACTGTCATACTCTTGTCGTTTGTATGATCTTGATTCAATCTGTTCTATGACTGATTTTACTTTTGATAAAATAGTTTGAAATCTTCCATAAAAAAGAGCCAATGCTGCATCTGCATTATCTTGGGAACTGTCACTGTCTTTTAAATTTAAAATACTCTCTGTAGTTTTGCTAAATAAGTTAAAAATATAATTTTGCATCATAGATATTGCCTTAGATTGGCAATGTTTATATTTAATTAAATAGGTATTACTTTCTTTAAACGAAGGGTTATTCTGCAAGAAATCTATATTTCTATCAATTTTATCTAATATATTAAAGAACATTTCACTATTTACACACAATGTAGGTGCTTCTAATTTTTCCATCATCATGTCCACATCTTTAAAATACTTTACATATTCTGTGATGTTCTCTATAATAGAATTTAATCTTCTTTGATCAGAATCCAGCTGTTCACTAGCATCGTAAAGAGATGTAGTTTTATCTGAAACCTCAGAGTATTGTTTATACAGCATTGTAAAATCTTCTAATGCTTCTTCTATTTGAAGACAAAGTTCATGACATTCGGATCTTCTAGCTTCAAGTTCATTAAGATATAATATATACTTCATATCCTTCCTGTCCATACATTTCTTTTCTAAAGTGGCATAATATTCTAATAGATCTTGATATCGTTCTATATGCACTGGTTTTTCATTTTCTTCAGTCCTGGATGCAGTGTCATCAAGTGTTTTATCCTCAAACGTATTATCAGAGAACAATTCTTCTTCTAAATTTAATAAACATTCTCTTTGAAGATCTGTTAACGGCGCCACGGAATCTTCTGACAGATCCCACTTGGTTAACTTATTCGGAATGTTTTTTACGTTGGACATAGTTTCCTGTCAACAGAAATAAATATTATAAATTAGACATTTTTACAAACAGTAAGTAAATGACCCACTTCAAAAAACTGACCAAAACTGACATCGTAGTAAATACAAATCATACTCATGAAGTTGAAACAAATTGGTAATCATGACACAGTGTGGCCAGTAAAAAAAGTTCAGTTATATATTTACATAATAAATAGTTTTTAATGTGTTATATTGCTTTATTATAATTTTCTAGCAATGTTTAATTGTTAAAATAAAGTAACAATTAAACTTATTTAACTCTTGTTAAATAAATAGGGAATTGATCATTTACACAAAATATATTTTGCAAATTTAATAATTTATTCTATAGAAAGAATATAAACTAAATCTATTTTATAATAAGCATAGCTATTATTTCTTTTATTAATAAAAGTGTTATGTAAAATTTCATTCCTATCGCGTGCAATGAAAACCGGATTAGTTACTTCTACGGGGCATGCGTGTAAAACACAAACGGAAATTTCCATTGAAAACAAGACCTTAGTTCCTTCTATCTTAGTTTTTGAACCATAGAGGTTAGTGTCAAATTGAATCATAAAATATCTTGGTAATCTTATTGAAATAAAAATATTTTCATGATAGTTCATATTGTTATAAATCATTACAATCTATAATACGTTATATCATTGTGGAATAAGTATTGTTTCATGGTATTACATGTAACGACCTAACCTAACAAAATAAATGTATCATTCTTTTCAGAATGGCTCCGAGGTACGAATTAGCAGTTGGCCTCAACAGAGGCCACAAAACGACGAAAATTCGTGTTGCCAAAAATAAAAATGAAAAGAAAAAGACCGTGTGCGTTTTGCCAGCCAGATTTAAAGGGGTTAGTAGATATTAAACAAACTAATATACCAATATTTATATTATTATGTGACTATCAATGTGTCAGTTGTTTGGTTATGAATCAATACTGCTTATATTTAATTATGATCGTTTGTATTATGATGCATTTATGTATAATCAGTAGTAAAATTTGATCATCTTTTTATTATAGAGACAAACCAAACACAGCAAATTCATTAGAGATCTAATTCGTGAAGTAACTGGACATGCACCATATGAGAAGCGTGCTATGGAATTGTTGAAAGTGTCCAAGGATAAGCGTGCATTAAAATTCTTGAAGAGACGAGTAAGCATATAAAAGGATATTTAGTTTATCACTGATTTTCATTTAATAATATATTTAACAATTTTATAGTTGGGCACACATATTAGAGCCAAAAGGAAACGTGAAGAACTAGGAAACATCCTTGTACAAATGAGGAAAGCAGCTGCTCATCATTAAATAACTCATTAAGTTTTGTATTATACATTAATAAAATAAATGTATAAAACACATTGCAGAGTTTATCATGATATAATGTCCTAAAGTTCTGTAGATTCCAAAATACGTGGATCTGATATTAAAATAGACGTTTTGGGATAATAAAAGTATATTCAAGTATAATATAACGCTCTTACAATGATGGTACAGTAAAACCCTTATTAAGGGACAATTTTTACGGGATACATAAAAACTAATTATGCCATCATTGTGGATGCTTTGACTATTTTATCTTTGATTACTTTCTTTGTAAAACTTTTACGGTGTAGAACTGCGCAGGGGGTCAAAGTTAACTGATTAATTCCCCGGGCGTTCCACTAGTATTCCTGAAGTAAATGTGTATTGGGACATACGTTTTTTCGATTAGTTCACCTGTTTTGCCGCTAGATGGCACTGAACTTTTGTTCTATAAAATGACCTTTTTTTATTTTCATTTCTAGTTCTTTCAGCACACTTTTACGATATTATTTCGCTTTCCATGCGGTCACATAACAGCATACAAGCCTCAGAAATACTTAAAGTTCGCTAATTCGTGGATTATTTATTCAGAACAGTTCACACATTATTGTATCTCGTCGATGATATAGGGAATGACATAAAAATGGCAAAAAATTCTCTTTTGAGTCACCAGAAACTATTCTTACAGACATCTTCTTTTGCAAAAAAGAGCTTACTTACAAAATTTGGTTGATATCCGAATTTGGTTTAAAATTTAGTTGATAAATAGTTTTTCGGGGTGCTATCGATAACTTACCCGTTCCAAGATTTTTTCATTCATCAATTAAAATTTAAAAACCGATTAAAATACTTACCTTCCTTTAGTTTTTAAACTTTTATTAAGTATAAGTCAACAAATATCCGTACAATCAAGTTCAAATTCCTTTTCCCTTAGGAAAATAGCAGTCCCTAACACACAATGACATCCGCGCGTTGCCATGTAATATGCGTAATCTACATATGGTATTTTGACATATAACTTTCGCAAGTATGTGCTTACTCTTAAGTAAACTATGTTAGTGTGCATTTTATGTTTGAAAATGGTAATTCGAGCGACTATATTAGAACGTAAATAGTCGCTTTTCATAACTGAATTATACATTCAAGGTTGCTTTCATAATAGGAAAGTCAATAAATACAAAGTTTGTATGCAAAATTTAGTTCCATTAATTTTCACCTCCAGCGCTAGATGTCTAAGCATTTTGTGGTTCACAAAATGTAATTTCCTAATTGTTAGAATGTAAAGCTTCGAATACATTATAAGATCGTTTTTCTGACTTTATGATGCTCGTAGAATATTCTACAGGTAAAATTAAAGTAAAACTGCTTTATTTCATTGAAAAACGGAACTTTTTATTTTGTTAATTTCGTGCCTAACTACTAGATAGTGCTGTTGGTATTGTTTTCAAATAGCGCATGCGAAAATATGAATTTTAAAATATATGTGATATCGATGCTTAAAAAATGCTTTCAACTTTTAAATTAATTACATTATAATAAAGCATTGTTTTTTCTATTTCTGTGTTCCTCTTATAAATGAATGTAACATTCAGTTACAATAAAGTGTTAACTCATTATGTGATGTAGTTTCTAAAATTACTTTTCTGAATCGTGAAGAGTATAATAAAATATTGTATTTTTAAATATCATGCACATATGTTATTTATATTATTACTTGTATGAACACAATGCGTATCACATCCTACTATATCAGCTGGAACAGATATGACACTTTAATCTTGCTTGCATCGGTGTCGATCGGTATAATAGGGCGTGAATAAGGTGATAAAGAGGATCTAAAGTCTTCCAATTATGATAAGAGTTAATGTACGAATGACTAAGGGAATATGTACGATTAACGTACTGTATATATATTTAGTGTTGATAGAATCCTCAATGTTCTTATATAAGCTGCAAGAGCATGTATTTTAAAGTCAAACGAATGAAGCCTATTCTCCAGTCATTCTTCACTGTTTCTCAGAGACACTTCAGTAAAATGGTGAAGGCAAAGAGATATATACTAACAAAACATTTT